>NC_091038.1:2455176-2542676 GCF_041296385.1 Aphelocoma coerulescens
CGCTGCCGGACCTCCTGCTCCTGCTGCCGGCCCTCCTCAATGAAGGCCGCCCGCTCCCGCTCCCGCTGCTGCCGGAGCTCCTGGATCTGCCGCCGCAGATCTTCGGCATGGGCGCGCTGCTGGAGCTCCCTCTGTTCCCGCTGCAGCTTCTCCCGCTCCAGCTGCTCCTGATGGGCCCTGCGGGAGAGCCGGGCTGGCTCAGGGACCCCGCCACAACCCCCACACCTGGCACAGCACCTGGGCTGGCACTGGAGTCCCCAGAGCCACCAGCTGGCACTAGGAGCCCCCTGGCCACCACCTCAGCCATCCCTCGGCCCCGTGTGCCTCACCTGAGCACCCTCTGGAACTCCTGGCGGTCCTGCTCCACCTGCATGGCCAGGTACTGTTCCTTCTGGGCCACCTGCTCCAGCCGGTCCCGCCTCAGCTGCTGCTCCAGCTCCACCTTCTTCCGCGCATTCTCCAGCTCCTGCCGCCGCCATTCCCGGTCTGCGGCTTCTTGGTTCCTCTTGGCCATCAGAGCATCCTGCCCACATAGGGGACAGTGCTGGGCTTCCCTCTGGGGGCGGCTATGGAAGCCCTTGGCCGTGGCTTTGGCTCAGCTGGCAGCGCTCCAGGACATGCCCTGGCTCCAGGGGCTGGTCCTGCAGACCCCCCACATGCAGGGGCGCTGCCCCTTTGCCGGGCTGGGGACAGGGACGGTAGCAGGAGAGCGTGTCACCTGTGCCCGGGCCACTCACCCGCTCTGCCTGCCAGTCCCGGGCCCGCTCCTGCGCGGCTCTGAGCCGGGCCAGCTCCTTCTCCTTCTCCAGGCGCAGTTGTTCCTGCTCCGCCTCCAAGGCGGCCTCGCGCTCCTGGGGGGGACAGAGCCCCAGAGTGGGAGAGAGCCCCGGGTTGGGGGACACAGCCCCGGGTTGGGGGACAGAGGCCCGGGATGGGGGACAGAGACCTGGGATGGGGGACAGAGCCCCGGAGTGTGGGACAGAGCCCCGAGGTGGGGGACAGAGCCCCGGGATGGGGGACAGAGCCCCGGGGTGTGGGACAGAGCCTCGGGATGTGGGACAGAGCCCCGGGATGGGGGACAGAGCCCCAGGGTCGGGACAGAGCCCCGGGGTGGGGGACAGAGCCCCAGAGTGGGACAGAGACCTGGGGTGTGGGGCAGAGCCCCGGGAGGGGGACAGATTCCCAGGGTGTGGGACAGAGCCCCGGGATGGGGGACAGACCTCCGGGATGGAGGACAGAGCCCCGGAGTGTGGGACAGAGCCCCGGGGTGGGACAGAGCCTCAGTGCGGCTCCCACAGCCCCTGCTCAGCCCACCAGGAGCCCCCCACCCACTGCTCTTACAGCCTTCTGCCGCTGCTGCTCCAGCACCCGCTCATCCTCCAGCCTCTCCCGCTCCCGCTGCTCATCCTTCAGCCGCTGGCTCTCCACGTTGAAATACTGAATTTCGGCATGGATTTGCCTATGTCGCTCCTGCTTCTGCTCCCAGGCCTGGAAACACCATGCAGGGCTGGAAGACACTGCTCCCTCCTCCTCCTCACTCAGGGCAGGGAGGCTTTGGGTCCCCTCTCGGGGATGCCACAATGTCCCCAAGGGACCAGAGCTCTGATCCTGCTGGCTGCTGTCCCCACTCCCCGAGCGTGGCTGACCCAGCACTGCCAATCCCCTTCCAGCCAGGTGGAAACCTCCCTGCACCCCGTTCCCTGCTCCCACCTTCCGATCCTCCCTCTTCATCTGCTCCAGGCACTCCAGCAGCTTCTGGCCCTCCTGGTATTTCTCCTCATCTCTCAGCGCCCGCTTCTCTGCGTTCTGCTCCATCTGCTTCACAAGGTCCTGCCTGGCTCTGGGAACACGAGAGCGGAAGGGTTCCCTCCAGCTGTGTCCTGCTCCCCATGGTGGGAATGCTGGCATGGACAGGGCTGGTGTGGTGGAATGGGCCAGATGCCTCCATGGGGAAGAGGCAGCTTCTGCCCACCTCATCATCTCCTGCTTCCTCTGGCGCTCCAGCTCCTCCTGGACCGCCACGCCCTTCTCCCACTCCATTTCCATCATCTTGTCCAGGCGCTTCTCCTCCTCCGCCAGTTCCTTGCGGATCATCCGCTTCTCCAGGATTTGCTTGTCCCGGATCATGTTGCACTTGGAATTGAGGAAGAGCTGTGGGGACAAGAGGTGTCTGTGGCTCTGAGCCGCCCTGGGACACAGGCAGTAGGGAGGGCAAGGGAAGCAGAACAGGAGCCTGGGAGCGCGAGGAGCAGGGGGGCTCAGGCTGTGCCCGGTGACAGCGGGGAGCGCTGGCCCTACCGAGGTCAGTTCCCGCATCTCTTCCTCCTGCTCCAGCCTCATCCTCATCGCCCGCTGCAGCAGCTTCTGCCTTTCCTGCTGCTCCTTCTCCTCCTCCAGGTCACTCAGATGCTCCCTCTCATTCTGCAGTTCTGCCTTTCTCAGCTCCTCGCTCTGGGCCTTTTTCAGGGTTTCCTGCGGGCACAGGGAGTGCTGCCCAGTCCCGGGCACCTTCCTGAGGGCTCCTGGGGCCACACTTCAGGTGCCGCATTCCCGGCATGGAGCGGGGACATGACAAGCTCCTGGGGCCCTGGCACAGCCATGGGCACCCCTTCCCACACCTCTGGGCAGGCACTCTGTGCCCTTGAAAGGCTGGGAGCGCTGGGGACAATTCCCGGGATGCTGCCCAGCTCTCAGTGGAGCCCCGAGCCCTGCAGCTTCCCCTGTGCCCCAAAACATGAGGGACAGAGGGGGGACTTCCTTGGTGAAGCCACTACCCCTCGAGGTCAGCCAGGGAGCAGGAAAAGGGGGAGCAGGAGGGGAGATGCCTACGAAAGCAGCGTCCTGTCTGGCTTTCAGGGTCTTCAGCCTGTCCCAACGCTCCTCCTCGGTTGGGGATTGAGCTGATTCCTTGATCTTCTCATATTCCTTTTTCCCAATGATGAGACACGGTTGGGGCTTCTCCTGGGGAATGCTGGGGGGCACAGGGAGAGTGGTCAGGGGCACGGAGACCCCAACAGCTCCCTGTGTTCCCTGAGCTGCCTGAGCTGCCCACTCGGCCACCAAATCAGCCCAGAGCAATGCGGGAAGCGCTGGGGAAGCCGTGGGAACCCGGCTGTCCCGGTGTGGGCGGAGGCAGGAAGGGAAAGTGTGGTGAAAATGGCACCAGGCTGGGATGCAGGGGGGCAGGATCCCCGGGGGTGGCCAGGGCACACTGCCAATCCTGCTCCCCCGAGATTTTGGGATGGTGCAGTGACACCCACCGGGCCCCAAGAACCTCTCAGGGCTTGATCAAATCCTTACATGAGGTCCCGGATTAGGTCCTTGGTGATGATTCGGATGGTCTTGAGCTTGGGCTTGAGGGAGGGCCGGTCTCGAGGATGTTTTGGCACATCCTGAGAGATCACGATGGGGTTGCTGGAGCCCGTGACCTGCAGAAAAGAAAAGTCTGAGGGATCCGAACCCCCCACCTGGCGTTCCCCGGACACCGACTGATCCCGGTGGGAGCTCTGGGAACTCTGCCCGGATCGGCCGCGGCGCTGTCGGGGGGGCACGCCCGGAGGGGACAGAGGGGCCGGGGGTCAGAGGAAGGAGATGGACATTCCGCGGGGTGTGGGGGAGCTGGGGAGCCCGGGAGCCCAGGGGGGAGACATCGGGACGGACGGACTGGAATCCCGGCGGGGAAAGCTGCAGACGGCGGGCGAGGAGGGACCGCCGGGAGGAGCCCCCGGCACGGAGGGACCGGGATCCAGTGCCGGCAGTCGCGGCTGCCATCGCGCTGTCGGTGCTGTCCTGTCGTCCTGGAGCCGACCGTCCCAAAGTGGTGTTACCGACTGCGACAGCGTCTGACCGCCCTGTCGCGATGGGGGGGGGGGGGGAACGACTCTCTGTTGCCATGGCAACGCCCCAACAGCTCGCAGGGCTTCCTGGAAGTGGCCGGGGCGGAGAATTGGGGGTGGTGCCTCAGGGGCGAGGGGCGGGGCCTAGGCTGAAAGAGGCGGGGCTTGGCGGAGCTCTGTCACCCGGTGTGCTCACCCTTGTCCCCTGCGGTGTCCCCCTTGCACCGACCTCTTTAAAGTGCCCCTACATGAACACGACACAGGCGACCCCCCCTCCCTGGGGGTCGTCGGAGAGTCACCAGTGACGCCCCCACCCCTCCCCTCCCAACCCTGCCCCCCCTCATTGTCCCGCCCTTTCAAGCCACACCCCTCTGCCTCTTAACCCCGCCCCTCTCGTTGCCCCGCCCCCTCATTGCCCCGCCCCTCTCAGCCCCCTTTGCGCTTGCCCTGCCCGGTCCCTCCTGACCACGCCCCAAGCCACGCCCCTGGGCCGTGGCCCCGCCCCTCCACGTGGCTGTTGCCGCCGAGGCCGTGGGGTCCCTGCGACCCCAGACCGGAGTCCCACCCCTCCACCCCAGGATCCCCCCTTGTACCCCGGCAGGAGCCCCCCCGCCCTCCCCCAACCCCAAATCACGACCATCCAGGCCTGGAAAGAAGAGGAGCCGTTTATTGGGGTACAGGGATTGGTCCCCAACACACTGGGGGGGCCCTGCAGCAGCCCCCAAAGGCACTGCGGGAAGGGGGGGGTGGGCGCAGCAGCGCCGCCCCCACCCAGCCAAATAATAATAATAAAAAATTACTTTGGTCCTGACAAAACTGGCGGGGGGGCATCTGCCCGGGCCGGGGGGCACCCGGCTGGTCCACGGCGGGGGTTAAGGCAGTCTGGGGGGGGCCCCTGGCAGGCAGAGGCCTGGGGGGCCCGGGAGGACTCAGAGGATCTGGCGGGGCATCCCGTAGCCCGTCATGCCGGCCTGCGAGGCGCCCCGGTTGGTGCCCATCTGCAGCCCGATGACGCTCTGCCCCTCCTTCAGCTTGTCCTCGGAGAAGACACGCCGGTTCTCCTGTGACTTCCTGTGGGCACAGGGTGTGTCAGCATCCCCACAGCACCCCACAGCTCAGCCTCCTCCCCCTCCAGAACCCCCCACCTACTTGGGGAACCAGTTGGGGTCTCCCACGAAGAGCCCATCGCCCTTGGCCACGGCCAGGCTGCCCAGGTTCATCAGGGTCCTCTGCACGCACGCCATGTTCTTCCCTGGAAGACCCACAGCAGGCTCAGCTTTGTCCCAGTCCCTGTCCCTGTTGTGTCCCCACCCATGGCCACCAGGTCACTCACCTTCCCAGAGATCCACAGTCTGGAAGATGTCGGTGGCCGCGATGCCGTAGCGCTCGGCCGCCTGCAGGAACTGTGAGATCTGCTCCATCTGCTTGAAGGCCATGGCCGATGCCTGGATTTTCGCCACGGGCGCTTGTCCCCGCGGGTGGAGGCTGTTGATGAGCCGGCACAGCACCTGCAGGCAGGGACAGGGGTCAGATGTGTGGCGCGGTCACCCCTACCCCGGCTGGCCCCAGGGGTACTCACTGTGCCATCCTTCAGCCACTGCTGGAAGCCGTCCCTGCCAGGTGCTGGCTGTGCCACCGCGCTGCCGCCGTCGCCACCACACTGTGCCAGGATCCAGCGCACCAGCACCTGCTCCAGCTCGGGGTCATACTGCCGGTCAATCTTCTGCTGCACCTCCCGGCTCAGCCCATACGACGGGCCCCGGTTTGCCATGCTGACGGCAGGGGGGTCTGCAGAGACAGGACCCTGTCAGTGGCTCTGGTGCCACTGAGGCACCCAAAATGGGACGGAGTGGGCCCCGTGACCTCGGTGTGGCAGAGCCCCATCCTGCCTAGATGTCCGGTGCAGAGCCTTATCACCCGTGCCAGGCGCTGCCCCGGCTCTGCCCTCTTCCTGCCCAGCTGGCCAGGAGTGGGCACTGGGTCTATGCCCACCCAAGGGGTAACTGCTCCCCAGGCAGGGTGGGCAGCGATGCAACCCCCCTGTGCCCGACCGGCCTCCACTCAGAGCATCTCCATCCTGCGGCTCGGCCCCGCCGCCGCGCACGGACTTGGCAGGCGCCGGGGGCCGGTCGGAGCTTGTTTGCAGAGCTCGCCCGTTTGCTCGGGCCTGGAGCCAGATCCGGGACTGGCGTAGGAGCGCGGGGGCCCGGGCCGATGGCGGCAGTGTCCCCACCCCGGTGGGGCAGCCGGACCTCACCCCTGGCCAGGTTCTGCCTGCGCCAAGGTGCCACTGGAGCGGTGCCACACATGCTGGAGATAATGGAGGTTGTGCCAACAGGACTGTGCGCAGAGCGGCCCTGCCTGTACAGCTGGGGTGTCCCAAGCTCCCGGAGTCTCTGTGTCCCCTCTGCCCACCAGTGTCGTGGTGGGCACATGGGGCTGCCCACTTGTGCATCGCCCCCATGCTTCGTCCTGCCCCCCTGGCATTTGGGGGCACTCAGAAGCTGGAGCACGTGCTGGTGGCCCTGCCTGCCCCGGTGTCCCTATCCCAGCTGCGATCATGTGGCAGCTGCTGCCCGGGGTCTGCCCAGCCCACAGCCGGGAGTGCCAGGCTCAGCTCAGGGCAGAGCTCACCCCTGTCACACACCTGGCTTCAGGCTCGGGGGTCCTGTCACCAGGAGCAGCCACTCTTAGGGATAGGAGGAAAAACAACCCCGCCCGGGTGTCTCCCTAGATCCAAAGCCTTGGGCACAGTGGGGGTCTCCGGGGCGAGGCCTGGGGCATGAGGACCTTTCGAGGAGTGGCGTGGGGAGCGCCCGGCCGGGGGCCAACGCTTGGGAAACAAAGAGCAGCTGGAACTGGGATCATTTCCCGACCCAGCCGGGGCTTGCCCAGCCGGGAGGGTGACACACCCGGACCCAGCCCTGCTGCCCCGGCGACCTCCGGACCCCGCGGGAGGGGACTGCGCCCAGCCTGGCCGGGCCTAGGGACCCTCCGGCTATCGTGGGGGCAGCGGGGGTCGCAGTTCCGGGGCAGCCACCCGGGGGTTCCCAGAGACAGCCTGAGCACCCCTGAGCTCTCTCCTACGGCTGGCAGGGAGGGGGCTGTACCCAGCCGCGCTGGGACCGAGCCACCCTGGAGACCCCCGAGACCCCCCAGTGCCATCAGGCAGGGGACCCCAGCCAGCACAGGGCCACCCTGGGGACTCGCGACACACCCCGGGAACAGCAGGGAGGGGCTATGCCCAGGGCACGGCCACCCTGGGGTCCCCAGAGCTCCCCGGGGCCAGCGGGGAGGGGACCCGGCGGGGACACGGCCACCCCGGGGCCGGTGGGGAGGGGACCGGAGCCAGCCCTGCGGGCGCGCCCCGGGGCTCCCTCCGCCGCGGGGCCGGAAGCCGCACCCCGGTCCCGTTTCCCGGGCGCGGCCGCGTGTCCCGGCGGCTCCGCGGGCGCGGTCCGGCCGCAGCCGCTACCGGGGCAGGCGGGGGGACACCCCGGGGGACACCGAGCGTGCCCCGGGGGCTGAGTTGCCCGTCCCGAGCCGGTCCCCATCTCCGCCCCTGTCGCTGTCCCGGTCCGCATCTCCGTCCCGGTGCCCGTGTCGCTCCCGGTGCCCTGTGCCATCCCGGTTCATCACGTGCCCACCTGCGCCCGGTGTCCGGTGCCAGCCCCTCCCTACCTGCGGCGCCGGTCCCGCTCTCCCGGGGCGGCAGTGCCGGATGCCGCCGCCCGCGCCCTTTTCACGGCTGATGTCACCGCGGCCGGGGGCGGCCCGGGACCGCCCGGGACCGCCCGGCACCGCCCGCCCCCAGGGCGGGATCCGCCGGGGCCGCGGCCAGGGCTGGGACCGAGCCGCCACCGCGCCCCGGGGCAGCCCCGCCCCGGGAGGAGGACACGGGGGGGCAGGGGAACATGGGGGCTTGCGTGGGGACAGAGTGGCTGCGGTGGGGACAAGGCGGTCATGGTGGGGACAGAGTAGCTGTGGTGGCCAAGATGAAGACAGGGTAGCCATGGTGGCAAGTGGACAAAGGGATTGTGTGGGGACAGCGTGGCTGAGGTGAAGATGAGGCGGTCGTGGTGGGGACACAGCAGTTATGGTGGGGAGAGGGTGTCCATGGTGGCAGCGGGATACAGTGGCTGTGTGGGGACAGACTGGCTGTGGTGGCCGTGCTGGGAACAGGGTAGTCATGGTGGGGACAGAATGGCCACGGTGGGGACAGGGTGGCCACAGGGGGGATACAGGGGTTGTGGGAGGGACAGTGTGGCTGTGGTGGGTACAGGGGGGCTGTGATGGCAGAGGGACAGCAGCTGTGTGAGAACAAGGCAGCTGTGGTGGCAGGGGGACACAGGGGGATACAGGGGCTGCGTGGGGACAGGGTGACTCTGGTGGCCAAGGTAAGGATGGGGTGGCTGTGGTGGGGACTGGCTGACCATAGTGGATTGTGGAAAGGACAGAGTGACTGGGGTGGCAGGGGGACACGGGGACTGTGTGGGGACAGGGTGGCTGTGGTGACTGAGGCGAGCACAGGGTGACTGTGGTGACAGTGTCACACAGGGTGGCTGTGGTGGCTGAGGTGAGGATGGGGTGGCTGTTGTGGGGTCACAGTGGCCATGGTGACAGGCAGACACGGGGCTGTGTGGGGAGAGCGTGGCTGTGGTGGGATGGTTGGGGTGGGGCCTGAATGGCTGCAGTGGAGACAGGGGGGCCGTGGGGACAGGGGGGCCATGGTAGCAGGGGGACACAGGGGCCGCATGGGGAGAGAGTGGCTTTGGTAGGGACAGTGTGGCTGCAGTAGCAGGGACAGAGTGACCATGATGGGAACAGGCTGGCCATAACCCCCCTGAGGATTTTGGTGGGGACAGTGATTGTGGTGACAAAACCTGGCATGGTGGCAGTAAGGCACCAGGCTGTGATGGGGACAATGCCCAGGGGACAGAATGCTCACACTGGCACGTGGTGGGTGCCAGGGCCCTGTTGTGACGATGATGGGGACAACCAGGGCCTGACTCTGGTGGCAGGGGGACAGCTCAGGGTCGGGGGGAGGACGTGGCCTCCCCAGCACCCGCAGTGTCCCTGGTGGCGCCGGGAGAGTTGATGGCGTTTGCACAAGTCCCGTCTCCATGGGAAGCACGACCAAAACAACAAACAAAACCTCGGCTCAAGGCCACCGGCCGCCTCCAGAACCGGTGGCAGGGCCACTGCTGCAGCATCCCCGTCACCCCACCCACCCCTCAGCACCCAAATCAGCACCCGCTGGCTCAAGCCCAGCCGAGGTGCCACCGGAGCTCGGCTGTGGTGCCACCGGAGCTCAGACGTGATGGCACCATCATGCTGTGGACCAGCCCAGAAGTGTCCCCTTACCCTCCCTGAACCCCTCCTGCACCTATGGGTGCCACAGGGTGGGGTGTGTGTTGTCACTTTAACCCTTCAAGGGTTGTGGGTGTCCCCTGGGGATTTTGGGTGGTGTTTCCTGTGGCTTTGGTGACATGGGTGGGGGACACATGGAGGAGGGGACCAGGGCAGGGAGTGGCACGTTGGGGTGACCAGTGGGACAGGAGTGACATGGGGGGAACAAGGTCAGGGGGTGACAGAGAGGTGCAGGAACAGGGACAGGGTTAGGGGTGCCAGGAGGGGGGTGGCACAGTGGCAGGACCTGGGGTGACAAAGCGGGAGATTCAGAGGTGACACAGGGGACAGGACCCACAGAAGGGGGAAGCAGGAGGGGGAAGGTCCCAAGGGACCCGGGTGACAGGAACAGTGACACTGGGGCAGGATCCTGGAAGGACTCAGCCAGGGGACACAGGGGGTGATTTGGGGACAGGACCCCCAGGGGTGGCACAGGGCATGAGTCAGGGGGACAAGGCTGGCAACCATATGGAGGTGAGGGGGTGTCACAGGGCACTGTTCTCGGGGGACACAGGTGCGGACAATGTGGGGGTCCCAGGCAGGACCCCCAAAGGACACAGGGGGGGCTGATACAGCAGACACAGTGGGGAGGGGACCTTGGGGACAAACTCAGGGATATAGGGCAGGATGAGGGACACAAGGGCAGAGCAGGGGGCATGGTGTGATGTGGGGCAGGGCCAGGAGACAATGGGTGACAGGCAGGGGGACACGGGGTGGACATTACAGGGGGACACGATGGGGGGACATGGGGGCACAGGAGTGGGTGTGGCAGAGGAACAAAGGGGACCTGATGGGGGGAGATGGGGTGGGCATAGCAGGAGGATGTGATGGGGACATGGGGTGGGCATGAAGTGGGAGTGGTAGGGGGGACACAGGGGGACATGATGGGGGACACCAAGGGACGGGGTGGACGTGACAAAGGGACATGACGGGGAGACGTGGGTGACATGGGGTGGGTGTGGCAGGGGGTCGTGATACGGGAACATGGGTGGACGTGGTGGGGAACGTGATGGGAACACGGGGGGACCGGGTGGGCGTGGCAGCGGGACATGGGGGAATACGGGGGGACATGAAGTGAGCATGGCAAGGGGGCACAGGAGGAAGTAATGGGGACACAGGGGAACATGGGATGAGCGTGGCAGGGGGGCACAGGAGGAAGCGATGGGGGACACAGGGAGACGGGTGGACGTGGCAGGGGGACATGATGGGGACACAGGGCGACATGACAGGCGGACGCGGCAGGGGGACACAACGGCACGTGACGGGGGGACATGGGGTGGGAGTGGCAGGGGGACAAAGGGGGACACGATGAGGGGACGGAGGGGGGGGGGTGACCCACGGCGGGACCCCGCGGTCCGCGACCCGACGTGACCCGCGCCGGAGCCCACGCGCGACCCCCGGTGACGTCATGGCCTGCCCCGCCCCCGTGACGCGCTCCCGAGCAATGCCCATATAAGGGCACGAGGCGCGCGGGCCCCGCCCCTCCCGCGCGCGCGGGGCCGCCGCCAGGCCCCGCCCCCCGAGGGTGGGGGGAGGACGAGCGGGGGGAGAACCGGGGGAGGGACACCGGAACGGGGGGGCGGGGGGGGGCTGCGGAAAGCGGGAGGGGACAGGGACGTCGGAGAGGGGACAGGAATGGCGGGCACCCGGATAAGATGGGGAGAACACCAGTGGGGGGGATACCGATAAGATGGGAGGGGTGCCAGGAAGATAGGGGGACACCCCAATAGGGGGGACACTGAGAAGATGGGGGGTACCAGAACATGGGGGGACACCCTAAGGGAGGGTCAGTAGGAAGATGGGGGGGTACCAGGAAGATGGGGGAGACTGCGATGGCGGGGGGGTCGGAATTGATAGGGGAAGGCTGGGAAGATGCGAGGGGGAAATGGGAAGCTGCGGTCTGGGAAAGGGGAAGACGGGGACAGAGGAGAATGGGGGGAGACTAGGAGAGGAGCCTGCACAAGGCACGGGGACGGGGACGAGGTGGGAGGGGGACACCGAGAAGATGGAGGGGGAGGGGGTGTAGGATGGAGTGGAAGAGATGGGATATAGGGGCATGCAGGGAGATGGGGTGGTGGTGGGGGTGGGTCGCGATGGGTGGGGGTGGATGAAGGGCGTCACGGGCCCTTCGGGGAGCACGAGGAGGGGGCGTTTAGGAGGAGGGGGGAGACGGCAGAACCCTGCGTGCCTTGGGGATGCCGGGTGCCCCCCACCAACAAGAGCCAGAGCTGCTCTCACGCCTCTTTATTCACCTCCCCTGCCCCATCCTTCCAGCCCTGACCCGGGTGGTCCCAGGGGGGTCCCGGAGGTCCCTAGAGCAGCGTGGCCAGTTCGAAGCGCTCGGAGCAGCACCCGCGGGCGCCCACCCGCTGCCGCCGCTGCTGGGCCCCCTCCCTGCGGCGCCGCGCCCCCGGCCCCTCGGGGCGGGGGGTTTGGCCGCGCTCCGGGGGACCCCCCGTCCCCAACGCCTCCGCCGACACCGAGCTCACCGGGGCCGAGCCGAGCTCTGCGGGGAGACAGGCAGCGTCCGGCCCCGCCGCGGCACCCGCCGGGGCGGCCACGGGGCCCTGGGCACGGGGGTGGGGGGCGCGGGGGGGCCGCACTCACTGTGCCGCTGCAGGTCCCGCAGCGCGATGGAGGAGCCGGGCCGGGCCGGGGCCGCGCCCCGGTAAAGCTGCAGCGCCTCCAGGAGCTCCGACTCCAGCGCGAACTCCGCGTCCCACTCGTAGTTCTCGTCCACCGAGGTGTTCCTCCTGCGGGGAGGGGGCGAGGGGCACGGCCCGAGGGCGTGAGACCCCGAGGATGGGCTCCAGGGGAGACCCCGAGGGCGTGAGACCCCGGGGATGGGTGTGAGAGCCCAGGGATGGAGATCAGGGCAGACCCTGAGGTGCCAGATCGCAGGGATGGGCACGAGACCCCAAGGATGAACGTCAGGAGAGACCCCAAGCCACAGGTCCCCAGGGATGGGTGTCAGGGGCAGATCCCAAGGCGTCAGATCGCAGGGATGAGCGTCAGGGGCACCACCCCGAGGGATGTGGGGACACAGCGGGGAGCGGGCAGGGATGCTGGGGGAGAACCGGAGTGGTCCCTTGGGACAGGGACAGTGGGGCGGTGTCCCCAGGGCACTGCAGGGCTGGGAGGCAGGGAGGTGGCTCCGTGCCAAGACACCCCATCCCAGGACAGGCCCGGAGCTGCCCCCGCACGCTCCGGGAGCTCATCCCGGCGCCCTGCCCACGGCTCACCTCTTCCCAGCGCCAGGATCCGTCCTGCCCCGTCCCTCCTCAGCTGCCGAGCCCCCGCTGTGCCAGCTGCTCCCGTCCCCGAGGGGGGTGCCCAGGAAGGTGCCCCCCAGGGACGGTGCCAGCGAGGGGGGCCGCAGGAAGGAGCCGCTGCCCCGGCCGCTGCTCTGGCTGGTCAGGCTGCCCCGCGGGAGCTTCTCCGGGGGTGCAGCGTCCGGCGGCCGCCCCGGGGCCTCAGTCCGGAGATGGGAGGGGGGCTGGGGGGAAGGCCCGGGGCTGGGGGAGCAGGGCCAGGCGGGGGAGCCGGGCAGCGAGGCCTTGGGGGGGCCCACGGGCAGCCGGGGGGGCTCGAGGAACGCGGCGGTGGCGGGGAGGGAGGTGGCGTTGGCACTTGTGTCAATGCAGTCCGGGCACAGCGTCCGCCCCACGCGCGGGGGGCTGGCGGGGGGCTCCGGCTCGGCGCCGGCACTGGGGGGCTCCGCCGGCTCCTCTGGGGGGGGCCAGTCGCCGTCCACACACATCTCCTTGAAGAAGGGCAGGCTGAGGTACTGGAGGATCCCGCTGACGGCCAGGGGGCTGGGGGACACCGAGGGGCCGGTGGCCGGCTGGGGGGAGCCCTGGCGGGGCGGCGAGTCCCAGGGGGGGCCGTGGCAGGGCCCGGGGGGCTCCTGGGCGGTGCTGTAAGGCAGGGTGGCGGCGGCGGCAGAGGCCACGGGGCTGACGTCGGTGATGCTCAACGCCACGGCCTCGTCCACGGGGCTGCTGCTGCCGTAGCCAAAGTAGCGGCCGTGGCGGTGGCTGGAGGCCCGGGCACCCCGGCGGAGCTGCCTCGCAGGCTGGGGGCGCAGCGAGACCCCCCTGTGCCACACGGGCTCATCCTCTTCCTCCTCTTCCTCGTCCTCCTCGGTGGGCAGCTGGTGGTAGGGCTCTGGGGGGTCCCGCAGAGGGTCCGGCTCTGGCCGCGGGTCGGTCTCCACCACGAAGCGCCCGTCGGGGCCGCGGCAGATGCGCTCCAGCGGGACGTGCTCCCGACCGTGGCTCTCGTAGCCGGGGTAGCGCTCACCGGCGATGCTCAGCCCCAGGCTGGTGCCGGCCTTCTCACCCCACAGCAGTGTCCGGTGCAGGCTCCGGTACGGCGATGGCTGCAGCTTCAGCTTCAGCGTGCTGTCGGGGCTACCAGGGCCATGAGCATTGCTGCAAGGGAGAGGCAGCAGCTGCAGCACCCCCAGCCGTGCTCCCGGGCCCTCACTGCCCTGCTCCTGTGCTTCTCGATCCTTTCTCCAGCCAAAACTGCTGGGAGGGAGCACGTGAGGGGAGCCCCGGCCCCAGCGCCCTGCTCCTAATGCCCTTGGTCAGTGGCAGCACGGGGCGGCTGTCCCCAGGCTGTGCCTGTGCCCCCAGCCGGTGGCAGGGGGATGATGAGGAGTGCAGTGGGATGGGCGGAGCGTGGCATGGAGGGAGAGGGACAGGGATGGGAACATGGCACAGCCAGGAGTGGGACAGGAAGGGAGGGGAGTGTGGCAATGGCGTGGCGTGACTTACTGTGGAGGTGGAAGCTTCTTGCTGGGGGAGAAGACGAGTGGTGGATCTGGAAGGCCATGAGAACACAGGGGGATCACACAGCGAGCAACTCAAAACGTGATGAGGAGGAGACAGCGGCACCCACTCGGGCCCCACCCAGGCTGGCCTGTCCCCTGTCCCTTGTCCCCTGTCCCCTCCTGCTCCCTGGCTCATACCTTGGCGGCGCTTGCGGACGCGCGCGGCGCGGCGCCGGTTCATGATGCAGGCGGCCATGGTGCTGAAGATGACGGCCACACTGAGGAAGCAGATCCCCCCGATGACCCCCGCCAGCACCGGCTGCGGCAGCAGCTCCGGCAGCTGCGTGCGGGACGGGTACACCTCCATCCCTGCCACACACAGGGCACCCTGTCAGGCGGGCACAGCCCCCCTCGTGTCGCCGCGTGTCACCAGCACCACAGGGACACAGCAAAGCTTCAGCCCTTGTCCCACCAGGGCTGCTCTGCCCCTGGTGGGACCTGTGCCCCCTGTCATGGGCACCAGGACAGGGGATGCTCTGGTCCGTGAGGCTGAAGCCAAGGCAGATCCGTGGCTGTTCCCACAGCTTTAGCCTTGGGGGTCCTGCTCTATCCCTGACCCCAGTTTACCAGTGGGGACATGGGGGTGGGAACAGCATGAAGGGGGTTCTCCATTGGGAATTTGGGTGCTTTGCACCTCCAGCTTCTGTCCCCAGGGTGGCAGCCCAGCCTCACCTGCCGTGGAGACGTTCACCGTGTTGCTGGGGTCGCTGATGTAGCTGCCAGCCAAGGCCACCAGTCGGAACTCATAGAAGGCGTCCTGCATGACATGGGGCCGTGAGCCATGCAGCCACAGTGGCCACCACGCCCTAACCCACCCCAGCAGCCAGCCAGACCTCACCTTGATGAGCCCTGGCACCAGCACCTGGGTGTTGGTGCCAGGGATGGAGCGCTCCAGCACCTCCCAGCCGCCCTTGTCCTGCCGCAGCTCCAGCGCGTACCCGCTCAGGGCCACCGAGGCGTGGGCAGGGGGGTCCCAGCGCAGCAGCACCCCCCGCACGGTCTCGTTGGCCGTCAGAGCCCGCGGTGGGGACAGGAAGACGTGCACGGTCATGGCCGGCGGCTCCGGAGGCACTGTGGTCACTGGGAAGCCTGGGGAGGAAGCGGAGGCCAGCACAAGGTGGGAACGGGAACCTCCCGAGTGCCTGGGGGCACCGGGGGTGTTTTGGGGAGTTCCCCTTACCCCTGGGCACGGAGGTGACGATCTGGCTGAAGGGGCCACTGCCCAGCTTGTTCTGGGCCAGGACGCTGAACTGGTAACTGGTGTCCGGCTGCAGGTTCTCCACCAGAAGGTGCTGAGCCCCCGCCGGCACCGACAGCGACACCCAGTCGTGGTGCGCCCGCGGCGGGTACCTCGCCCTGAGGACAGCAGGGACCTGTGAGCCCAGAGCTGAGGGCCCTTTGGGGGGAAACAGGGTGGGTGGGCACTCACAGCGGGGTGTACCAGACGCTGAACCTCTGGAAGTAGCCTCCATCAAAGCCCGGCTCCCAGGAGATGTTGGCTGCCAGCAGCAGCGGGAGCACGGAGACGTTGGTGACAGCGTGGGGGCTGGTACCTGGCGGGCAGCAGAGTCACGCTGGGGGCTTGGACCACTCCTTCCAGCACAGGGTGGGGTTTGCATTGCCCACCCCAGGACCACCCCAGCCCACCAGTGATGGGCAGCTCACCCAGCACGTGGACAGAGGTGGCAGCGGTGACACTGGCCACCTGGTTGGTGGCCGTGCACTCCCAGACTCCGTGCTGCTCCTTGATGAGGGGGCGGAGAACGAGGCTGCTGTTCCTGTCCACCTGGGCACTGCTCTTCCCCACGCTGCCCACCTGCGGGGCACGGACACACTGAGGGGGGCCACCACCAGCCCACCCCCGTGCAGGGCTGGGATGGTGACACCGCCACACCAGGGACAAGGGCACTTGAAAAGGGGGACATGGGGGGACCCTGGGGCTGATTTGGAAACCAAGGGGCAGGGTTTTGCTGGTTTTTTAGAGGCCAACCAAGCAGTGACCTGAGGCCCTTCAAGAACCATGTGATGGGACCCCACAGTATTCATAGGGACATTGCCCCAGGAGTGATGGGATGGGGACACTGCCTTGGGAGTGACGTGGGGACAGGGACATGGCCCCAGGAGTGATGCAGGGACAAGGACGCTGCCCCAGGAACGGTGCCCTGGAGACCAAAAGCAATCTCTATCCCCGGGGGGGCTCAGCTGGCCCCCCAAAGCAGCAGCCCCTACCTTCAGCCAGGTGATGGTGGGGGGGGGATCCCCGTAAGCTGCACAGGGGATCACCAGCTCCCGGCCCACCTCCTGGAAATATTCCTCCTTGGGCCGCACCGTGAAGGCGGGAGGGTCCTGCAAGGCAGAGGGGCAGCGTGGGGGGCTTGGCAGGGCGTGCAGAGCCAGGGAGGGGACCCCGAGGGGCTCCTCACCTTCAGCAGGACGCGCGTGGGCCGGGACTCGCCGGCGGTGCCGTAGCTGTTGTAGGGCGTGCAGCGGTACAGCCCCAGCGCGTCGTCGTTCCCCGTCGCGATGACGATGGAGCCGTCGGGCCGCACGGACCAGCCGGGGAGCTGGGAGAGGGGAACGGCTGAGGAGAAGGGATTTGGGAAGGTGGGAAGGGTGGTGGGGGGTGGGAGCGGCCGTACCTTGTCCAGCTCCAGCGGGCGCCCGTCCCTCGTCCAGGTGACGGAGAGCAGGGGGGGGTTGGCGCGGGAGGGGCAGCGGATCACGCCCCGCATGCCCTTGGGCAGGTGGGTCTCCGGGAGCATGGTGGTCACCTGCGCTGGGTCTGTGGGGACACACAGGGCGGGGGTCCCCATGGGGCACCCCCTGTTCCCACCACAGCCCCCACAGCAGGGACCTCCACGGCCCGGGGTGCAGGGGGGGGGTCTTACAGAGCACTGTGATGAAGGCTGAGGCGGAAGGCGGCTTCCAGAGCCCGTTGCTGGGGGTGCAGGTGTATTTCCCGGCGTCGTCCGGGGTCGTTCGCTGCAGCAGGAGGCTCCCGTCCACCAGGACGCGGACACGAGCCTGGAGGTGGCTGGGAGGGGAGGGGACAGCGGTGAGTGGCACAGTTGGGACTGTCCCTGCTGCCCTGGGGTGATGGATTTGCCCCCACCACACACCCAGCCCGTCCCGGGCACTCAGGGCCAGGTTTGGGGGGCACAGCAGCCCCAGTGCCATCCCCGTTCCCGCCGTACCTGAGGTGGAAGACGTTGCTGCTGCCCTGGAACCAGGTGTAGGTGAGGTTCCCTGGGTACGCCTCAGCCTGGCACGCCAGAAAGGCATCTTGGGAGATGTTGACGGTGACGTTCTGGGGCGGCACCACGATGATGGGTGGCCCTGGGGTACAGGGCAGAGGGACAGTGAGGGCAGGGGACAGCCCCAGCTGCTCCCAAAACCAACCACGCTGTGGCTCCCTCCGTGTCCACAGCCCATGGGGCAGGGCTGGGGGGGACCACCCGTCCTTACCCTGCACGAGCACGCGGGTGGTGTGGGTGACAGTGCCCTCCTTGCTGGATGCGTGGCACGTGTAGGTGCCCGCGCTGGCGCGTTCCACGGCGGCGATGCTCAGCGTCCCGTTCCTCACCTGCAACGGCACCAGCTGTGGCACGGCCGCCCAGTGACAGGGACGTGCCCCGTGAGCAGGGTGGTGGCAGCAGGCAGGTGCCACCGCAGCAGGGATGGGCACTCCAGCCACGCACGAGACTCTGCCCACACCCCCACACAGGGGTGATCGGTGGTTTGTCGTCCTCACCTGCACCGTGTCCCCGCTCTGGACAGGCAGGTCACTCCTCTTCCAGGTGACAACAGGCTGGGGGTTGCCGACAGCCCTGCAGGTGAGGCTCAGCGCGGCCTGGTCCCGCACCTCCACGAATGCGGGGGGGGTCTCCAGGAAGGTGGGGGGTGCTGGAAGGCAAATCCACATCCAAACCCTCACCCCCAGAGCTGGCTTAAGTGGTTGTGGAAGCCCAGCGGATCCAGTGCCAGCCCTGGGAGATGTGGGCAGAGCAGGTGGGGCTGGGACGGGCCGGTACCGTTGACGGTAAGGTGGATCCAGGTGCCGTTCTGGAAGTCGGCGTCGGTGCTGTGCCGGTCGAGGAAGAGCACCCGGCACTCGTACCAGCCCTGGTCCTCGGCGCGGAGCAGGTCCAGGCGCAGCGAGGCACCTTCTTCCAGCCGCACTCGACCTGCGCGACAGCAGCGGCTCAGGGACGGCCGTGTCCCCGGCCACCCCCTCGCCCGGGCCACCCTCCCCCGGGGCCATCCCCTCCCCGGGTCACGCCCTCCTCGGGCCACCCCCTCGCCGGGGCCACCCTCTCCCGAGTCACCCCCTCCCTGGGGCCATCCCCTCCCCGGGGTGCCCGCCCACGCTGGCACCACGGCGGGCTGGGAACGGCGGTGCCAGAGGTTGGGCGCAGCGACATCCAGCACTACACACATCGGTGCCACGGAGAGGAGGCGACAGTGGCTCTGTCACCCGCCCCCGTGGAGGGTGGCCTCGGCGGGGTCCCCCAGTACGGCGGGTCCACGCACTTCGAGCGTCGCTCCCGGTGGCCGGGCAGGACCGGTCCCACCACCCCTCCAGCTGCGCAGCCCTCCCCCGACCCCTTTTCCCCCTTCCCAAGGACCCTTCCCCCACGGCTGCGTCCCCCCGGGAGCCCCCCCGGTGTTCTCACCCTTAGGAGCCCTGCTAAGCCCCGGCACCTCCGCACCGGCCCCGCTCCCCGCGGCACGGGGGGGTCACGGTGAGCCCCCGCCCGCCTCGCAGGGACGAGCTCTGCAGCCCCCCGGGGACACACGGTGACCGGGGCTCCCCCAGGCCGTGGGGTCCTCGCCCCGCGCCAGCCCCACGCCCCGCGGCCTCTTTGATGAGGAGAGGGATAAGAGCCGAAGCGAGAGCGGGCGCAGCCCGTTAATCCCCCGGGCTATTATCAGAGCCATAATCGGCTCAGGGTGCAGCGGGCAATTGGCTCAGCCCAGGCCGGGGTACGCGGCCAGCGGCACCCACCGGCCCGAGCACCCCCTGTCCCGGACACCCCCAACCTGGGCACCCCCAGCCTGGGCACCCACCATCCCGGGCACCCCCTGTCCCGGGCACCGCCTTCCCCGGGCATCCACTGTCCTGAGCATCCCCTTCCCCAGGCATCCCCTGTCTGGAGCACTCCCTTCCCCGGGCATCCATCACCCCGGCACCCCCTGCCCCGGCACTCCCACCCCGGGCACCCGCGGCCCATGCCAGGTGACCTTGCTCCCGGGACACCACGGTAGGGACACAGCCCCGGCACTGGAAGTGCCAGAGCAGCCCACGATGCTCCATCAGCATCCCAGGACCGGCAGTTCCCGATGGGTTCCCAACACAGGAAGTTTTGGGGAGCCCCGCTGCCAGCTCTGCCCGGTGTCACAGACAGTCCCCACGCAGTGCCCGAGGAGTCCCGGCTGGCACCGCTGGCAGCAGGATTGGGATTCCGTGTCCCACCAGATTCTGTGTCCCACCAGACGAGCCCGACAAGGATGAGGAGGAGGAGGAGTGGCAGGAGCCGGGCAGGCGGGTTTGGGCACCGAGGCTGAGGGACAGGATCCACCGCGAGCTGTGTGAAGCCCGCACACAAACATGTGCAAACCCTTCCCACAGCGCCCAGAGCTGTCTCCCACCCCTCTGCCTTCACCTCACAGCTGTGGGACGAGGGGTCCGCCAGCCCTCA
Source organism: Aphelocoma coerulescens (assembly GCF_041296385.1). Classification (NCBI taxonomy): domain Eukaryota; kingdom Metazoa; phylum Chordata; class Aves; order Passeriformes; family Corvidae; genus Aphelocoma; species Aphelocoma coerulescens. The sequence goes on from NC_091038.1 coordinate 2,474,958, forward strand.
CCCCAGACCCAGCTCCCACGCCGGGCCCTGGGAAGTGGGACAGCTCTGGGAAGCTCTGGGAAGCTCTGGGAAGCTCTGGGAAGCCCGGCCCTGCCAGCAGCTGCCAGCCCCCAGCCCCAGGCGCGGCGGGAGCAGCCGGCTCCCGAACAAAGGTCCCTTTGGAAGGGATCAGAGTGGCCTGGGGACGCCCCTCAGCCTCTCCCTAATCCCCCCGTGCCGGCCCCAGCCCCCTCCTCCTCCTCCACCGCCCTGCAAAAACAAAACCCTGTGGCCCAGCATCCCCCCGCGCCTGGCAACCGACATTCAGCGGGACACAAAGGGGTGCGGGGGACACAAAGGGGGCTGCAGCCCCCGCCACGCGGCCAGAGCCGGGGAGGGGGGGCCTGAGCCAGGCCAGAGACCACCGACCCTGCTGCAGGGCAGGCGATAGCGGCCCATGGCACCGTGGGTGGCGGTGGCACCCAGGGGAGAGCCGACCCCATCCCCCAAGCGCTGTCACAGAGGCAGCTGCAGCCCACCCTGTTCCCAGGACGCCCCAGATCTCCCCAGGAGGGACACTGGTGACAGCCGTGGCTCCTCTGGGTGACACCTGATCTGATCCACCTGGAGAGAGGGGGCTGGCGATGCCCTGCGCCCACCGGCCCTGCCCTTCCCTGCACCCATCCCTTCCCGGCGGATGGAAAACAAGCCGCCCCGCTGCCATGGCGACGGCCGCCAGCCCCCCTGCCCACCCACCTCGCCCTCATTCCAGCCACCAGCCCCTTCCCCCAGCCCTGATCCCAATCTGCTCCCGCAGCCCCCGGGGCCGCGCTGGCGGCGGGGACGAGGGGACACGGGGAGGGGGGGCTGCGGGCGGGACGCTGCCAGCTCCTTCCCGGGTAACCGGAGCTGCGGCAGCCCCGGGGCCCCTCGGCGCTCAGGTAACTGGAGCCCAGCCCAGGCCTCCCGGCAGAGCAGGTGCCTTGTCCTGGCCCGGGGCTTCGTTGTCACCGCTGGTTCCTCAGAGCCAAGTCGGAGCTGCTGAAAGCGTCCCCAGGCGTCTCCCAAAATCCGTGCCCTCCCGTTTGGCCAGGGAAGGGGCAGCAGGAGAGCGGCTGTCCCTACCCAGGGGATTTTTAGGCAGGGGACAATTTTGGCAGCAGGGATTGGGTCCTGATCCGGGCATGATCCGGTCCCCCGAGGAAGGGTCGGATCAGGGATTTCGGTGTGTGGCTGGCACAGAACGTCGGGGTTGGGCTCAGCCCAAATCCCCCACGGGCTGCCAGCCCTCCCCATGCCCAGGGGACACTCCTGTGGCCTTCTCCTCCCTGCTCGCAGGGATCCTCGCGCTGCGATTCCGCCGGCTCTGCCACCACTCACTTTAAATACCCGGTAAAGCAGCGAATATCCCCCTCCCACGCTCAGCCCGTCCCCGGCCCAGCTTTGCTCCAATTAGCAGCTCCCCCGAAATCCCCTCCCCAGCCTCAACCTTCAGGCGACCCGCACGGGCCGAGGCAGCGCCCACAGCCTCCGGCACGGGGCACCCCGGTGGCACCGGCCCAGGGTGACACGGCCAGGGCAGTGCCGGGCACTCGGCCATCCCACCCTGCGGGAGATGCCCCAACAGCCAGAGGCCACGGGGGTGGGCTGGGGAGATTCTCCCACATTTTGCCCTGTGGGGATCGCTCCTGCTGCCAGGCTGAGCAGGGATCTGCGTCCCCTCTGCCAGCTGGGGACCCCCATCTCTCCTGCCATCCCTGGGGATGGGGATTGGGATTCACCTGCTGCAGGAACCTCCCTGGCCCCTCACCGTCCCCTCCCGCCCCCCGAGACCCCTGGGAGAGCCCCCCACTTCCCCGGGAGTGGGATTAAGGTGGTCCAACAGCAGCAGCACCCGGTGGGGCCCATCTACAGTGAGCGGGGACGCGGGACACCCCATGGGGACCCCCGGGACCCCCCGCCCACCCGATCCCTGCGACTCACCCGCGTACTCGGGGTCCACGCGCGGCGAGTAGAGCCCGAACTTGATGAAGATGGGGAGGACGAAGCCGAAGCGGACCCACTCGATCACGTAGAGCGGCGGGCGCGCCTCGTGTGCGCCCAGGAGCCCGCAGCCCAGCAGCGCGCTGCCCCCGACGCGCCCCACCACGGCCCGGGGCTCGCTCCGGCCGCTGCCTGCGGGACCGGCCCCGGGCACGGGTGAGACGGGACACACCGGCATGAACCGGGACGGGGGCGGGACGGCACGGGACACACCGGGACACAGCGGGACCCTTCCCCTGCCCCCGGAACCCCCTGCTCCCGCCTCCCCAGGACCCGGCGCTGTCCAGACCGATCCCACCGGGGCACACCGGGACACACCGGGACACACCGGGACCTTCCTCCCGCCCCCGGAGCCCCCCGCCCCCGCTGTCCCCAGCCTGCTCCCGCCTCCCCGGGACCCGGCACCAGCTAGACCGGTCCCGCCGGGACACACCGGAACGCACCGGGACCTTTTCCCCGCCCCCGAGCCCCCCGCCCCGGTACCGGCCAGACCGGCCCCGCCGCCCCCCCCCGCTCCCCGGGGCGGCCCCTCACCCCCGGCTCCGGCGAGCAGGCTGAGGACGGCGGCGCGCAGCCACCACCGCATAGCCCAGGCCCCCCCTGCGGCGGCTCCCGCGGCGTCACCGGGGCCCGCGGACCGGCGGGCTCGGCCGGGCAGCCCCGGGGGCACCAGCCCCGGGCGGGGGGCGCGGGGGGCTCCGCGTCCCGCCGCTCCTCATGCCCGGCCGGCCGCGCTCGGCTGCGCTCGGCTCTTTCCGGCTGCTTCCGGCTCTTTCCGGCTCGGTTCGGGTCCGTTCGGGTCCGCTCGGCTCCGGCCGCCGCCGCCGGGCGGCCGCAAACAAACCCGCGACGCCGGGAGGGGCCGCCCCGGCCACGCCCCCCACCGCCCGTTGCCGCGGCGACAGCCAATCAGAAGCCGCCGCTGGGCGCTTCCAGAGGCAGCCAATGGCGGAGCGGGGCAGCGGAGAGCGAGGGATGCTGGGATTTGTAGTACCCGGAGGGGGGACGGGGAACGGGGGGGGATATGGGGTGACACGGAGGGATATGGGGAGGCAAAGCGAGGGGGACATGGGGAGGCAAAGCGAGGGGGACATGGGGAGGCAAAGCGAGGGGGACATGGGGGGACACATTGGGGATCACGGGTGGAACCGGGGGAGGCACGGGGGGCTTCGGGAGAGGCACCTAGGGGGAGGACACAAGTGGGACACACACGTGGGACACACGTGGGACATAGGGTGGGACACGGGGGGAGAAAAGGGGGGGGACACGGGGAGGGCACGGAGGGGTTGGAGAGGACACGCGAATGAAACACACATGTGGGACACAGGAAAGGGACACATGGGCGGGATATGGGGACACACTGGTGGGACTGAGAAAAGCAGAGGTGGGGACACGTGGGTGGGACTGGGGAGGGACGGGGGGACACGTGGGGTCATGAATAGGACACAGGGGTGACACATGGGTGGGACACACGAGTGGGACACACGGGGGAGACTGCCGGGGGACATACGAGTGGGACACACAGGTGGGATTGTGGGGAGGTCATGGGGGGTCATGGGTGGGACACAGATGGGACCATGGAGGGGACAGAGATGGGACATGCGTGGGACACGCAGGCAGGACACGCAGGTGGGACAAGGGGGGAAAACACTCCTGGGACACAGGCGGGTTTGAGGGGGGACACAGATGGGACTCAGGGGTGGGACTGTGGCAGGTCAAAGAGGGGACACACGGGTGGGACATGGATGGGACACATGGATGGGACACATGGATGGGACATGGACAGGACACGTGCGTGGCCGTTGCGGTGGGGTTTGGGCACGTGATGCCCCCGCAGGACACAGGGATGGGTGGGTGGCACTGGGGGCTGTGACAAGCAAGCCCAGCCCCATGTCCCCTCTGTCCCCTCTGCGTGTCCCAGGCCCTCTGTGCCAGCGCTCCCCGCTCGCCCTTCCCCATCCCAGCTCCCGCTCTCTAATCCCATCCTAAATGTGTCCCCACACGGGGACAGCCACTGGTGCCATGTCCCCATTCCCCAGGCTGAGCCGGAGCTGGGCCACCCGCCAGGCTGGGGGGACAGGAGGGGACAGGAAGGGGACAGGGGGGACATCCCTGTGGTGTCCCCAGCGCGGAGCCGGCATGGAGGGACGAGCAAACCCCAGACGTGTGACACCCACCCGGCCACACCGGAGCCCCGGCAGTGGAGCTGGGGTGATGCCCCCCTAGCCCGGCCCCCCTTGAATGGGGTGGGGGGTCCATGGAGCCCCCCCCGGCCTGGCCTGGCCCCCTGAGCCCAGGGGACTCTGAGGACAGCGTGAAGTCAGCGGGGTTAAGGGCAATAATTCTGCCGTAAGCAGCTTTCGGCCGCTCCGGCCCATGTGCTCCCGTGAGCTTAGGCTGGACACCGCTGTCCGGCACTGCCACCACAGCCACATCGTCCCCACTGTGTCCCCACTGTCCCCATGCCAGCCCCCGCGCAGGGCTGGGAACCCCAAACCGGCCGTGGCCAGAGCTGGGGCCCTGAACGACCCCAGAACCAGGACCCCGAGAGACCCCAAAACGAGTATCCCAAAGGATGCCGGAGCCAGAACCCCGAGTTGGGACCCCAAAGCCAGGACCCAGAGAGACCCCAGAGCTGGAACTCAGAGCTGGGACACCAAGGGACCCAGAAGCACGACCCTGAGAAACCCCAGGCCCAGGATCCTGGAACCAGGACCCTGAGGGACCCGTGAGCTGGGACGCAGAGCTGGGATCCTAAAGCCAGGACTCCAAAGCCAGGATTCAGAGCCAGGAGCCAAGAGCTGGGAACCCGTGGGACCCCAGATCAGGATCCCAAACAACCCCAGAACTGGGATCCCCAGTGACCCCAGACCCAGGGCCCTGAGGGAACTCAAAGCCAGGATCCAGAACCAGAACCCTGAGGAACCCCAAACCCAGGCCCCCAGAGCCACGACCCCAAAGCCAGGACTCCAAATCCAGAACCCAGAGCCAGGACCCCAAGGAACCCTAGAACCAGGACCCTAAATGACCGCAGAGCCAGGATCCTGAGGAACCCCAAACCCAGGACCTCAGAGCCATCACCCCAAGCGACCCCAGAGCCAGGACCCCAAATCCCGGGATGCAGCTGCCAACCAAGCCGGGCCTGGGGGTGCCCAGCAGAGCCACGGCCAGGCATCCCCGCCACGTGCACCCCAAAACCAGACCTAGAGAGAAGCCACAGGCCAGTCCTTTAATGCAGGAGGGGACAGACGGGGCTGGGAACCCCCGGCACTTCGGGGTGCCCGATTCCATGGATCCCATCCACGTGCTCAGGCCTCCTTGCCATCCTCCCCAGTGCTGCGCAGGGGCAGATGCCACCGGTGAGCCGGGACTGGGGACATTTGGGAGCCACAGGTGGGGAAGGGGACCTCCACGGTGACAGAGGGGGTGGCACCTACCGCAGGCACTGGCAGAAGCGGATCACGGCCTGCTCCTGCTCCGGAGTCTCGATGGAGCCGGGCCGGAGCCGCCGGATCTCGCGGATGGCATCGTCGCCGGCCAGGTGCCGCTCCTTGCACAGGTAACAGGCCAGCAGCGTGCCCGTCCGGCCGTAGCCCAGCATGCAGTGGACTGCCACGGCCTGGACACGGGGACAGGGTGGGTGGGTGGCACTGCCGAGCCCCCCCGTGCTCCCCATTCGCCCCCTGGGTGACAGGCGATGCCCACCTTGGCACTGCCTTCATCTCTCTCACCTTCTCTCACCCCCTCCCCTCATCTTCCCCTCTCAAAGTGTCACCCCCTGAGGTGTCACAGCCCTACCACAGGTGTGCGTCCACCCCCAGCTGTCACCCCCCCAAGGTGTCATTCCCCCGAGGTGTCATCTCCCCCCAGGTGTCACCCCCCCACCCCCAAGGTGTCCCCCACCAAGGTGTCACCTTGCCAAGATGTCACCCCCTCCAAAGTGTCCCCCCCCCACCAAGGAGCTATCCTTCCAAATGTCCCCCCCTCAAGTGTCCCTCCCCAAGTATCTCCCTCCCTGCAGTGTCACCCCCCCGAGGTATTGCCCCCTCAAGGTGTCACCCTGTTGAGGTCTCCCCCCACCAAGATGTCACACCCTCGAGGTGTCCCCCACCCTGAGATGCCACCCCCCCGGTGTCCCCCTCGTGTTCTCCCCGTGGTGTCCCCTCAGGTACCTCCCCATGTGTCTCCCCCAGGTACTCCCCTAACGTTCCCCCCCAGTATCCCCCCCAGTGTCACCCACCCTCCCAGCTGTCCCCTCCAGGTGTCCCCCCACAGTGTCCGCCCGAGTTGCTCCCCCAGGAATCCTCCCCGGATCGTCTCCCCCGAGGTGTCACCCCTGAGGTGTCCCCTTAACTGTCCCCCCCCGATGTCCCCCCGTGTCCCCGGCCGTACCTCCCCGCGGCCATTGGCCTCCTCCACGATCTGCAGGAAGCTCTGGATCTGCTCGGGGGTCGGGGGGGTGAAGTCGGGCACGCGGAGCCGGTGGAGCTGGATTTGGGGACAGCAGCCGTGGTGGAGCGGGGCCCGCTCGCTCAGGGACACGAGGTGCCGGACCCCGCGCTCCCGCAGGTACCGGTAGTGGCCCGGCTCCCGCGGCATCGCCAGCCCCGCCAGCCGGCCCTCGGCCACCCACGAGAAGTTGGGGGGCTCGGATGCCCCCATCGCCTGTGGGGACAGGGGACACGGCTGCCCGGGGGACACCACTGCCGGGACCCCCAGGGCAGACCCCCTCGGATCCCCCAGGGCAGGACCCACAGGAGCCCCAGGTCAGAGCCCCCAGATTAGGATTGCCGGGACCCCCAGGGCAGATCCCCTGGCCAGCTCCCACCCACGTCAGAACCCCCAGGTCAAAACCCTTGGGGCCCCCATTTCACACCCCCAGGACCCCCCAGGTCAGGCCCCCAGGCCCCCCAGTACCACCCACCAAAGAACACGGCCATGCCCCCCAGGTCAGGACCCCCAGGACCCTCTGGCCACGACCCAACCCCTGGGACTCACAGTTCAGGTTCCCTGGGATCCCCTGGCCAGGACCCCCCACATCAGAGCCCCCAGGTCAGGACCTCCAGGATCCTCAGTATCACCCCCAGGAGAACATGGCCAGGCCCCCAAATCAAGTCCACAGAGACCTCCCAGTTCAGGTGCCCCAGGAACCCCTGGCCAGGCCCCTCAGTTCAGGCCCCAGGACCCCCAGCACCCCCTCCCCAGTAAATGTGGCCAAGCCTCCAGGATCTCCAGGATCCCAAATACAACCCTCCCCCCCGACCAGAGAAGGTGGCCAGGCCCCCTGGGACCCCCCGTTCCGTCCCTGGGACCCCCAGTACCACCCCCCTGAAGAATTTTGCCAGGCCCCCAGGACCCCCAGTTCAGTGCCCTGGGACCCCCTGACCAGAGGACCCACAGGTCAGACCCCCTGGGACCCCCAGCTCAGGACCCCAGACCTTATTACCGCCTCCCCAGGACAGCCGGCCAGGACCCCTGAGACCCCAGTTAAGGCCCCCCAAACACCAACCCCTGGAGAATATGGCCAAGCCCCCATCCAGGCCGCTGGGACCCCCAGCTCAGACCCCCAGACCCCCCCAACACCATCGCCCTGGAGAACCCAGAACGCCTCCAGGACCCCCAGTACCACCCCCAAAGCCCCCTGGCCAGGACCCCTGGAAGCCCTAAATAAAGCCCCCAGACCCCCCAGCTCAGACCCCACACATCAGGACCCCCTTGGCCCCCCAAACCACCCCCCTGGAGAACCTGGCCAGATCCCCAGCACCCCCAGGTCAAGACCCCCAGACTCCCCATTTCAGACCCCCCATGTCAGGACCCCCGGGACCCCCAAAACCACGCCTTGGAGAACGCGGCCAGGGTACCCCAAACCCCCCTGCACCCCCTGGCCAGGACTCCTAGGACTCCCAAAAAAGCCCCCAGACCCCAAATTCAAACCCCCAATTCAGACCCCCATGTCAGGATCCCCCCCAAACCCACCCCCCGGGAGAATGTAACCAGGTCCCCCAACTCAGACCCCCCCAACCTCATCAGCCCCCCGGGCCCCCCGTTCAGCCCCCCGGGCCCCTGTGGCCGCCCAGCCCCGGCCCCTCCCGTCCCCGCGGGCCGCAGCTCCGGGCCCGGGCCCCGCTCCGGCCCCGCTGGGCCCCGGCCTCGCTCCGCACCCTCCGCCCCGGCCCCGCCGCCCCCTGCGGGGCCCCGGTGTCCCCCCGGCCCCGCCGTACCGGGCAGGCCGCAGGGGCGGAGCGGGACCGGGCCGGGGCGGAGCGGGGCCGGGCCGAGCTGGGAGAGGCCGCAGCGAGCGACGGAGGCGGCGCGGGCGGCTCCGGGGGTGACACAGGGGAGAAGGGGGGACAGGAGGGAGGAGGGGGACACGGGGGAGGTCGGGGGGTGAGGGCTGGCGCGGGGGGACAAGGGGGGACGGGCCGCCTCCGGCTGCGGGGCCGCGCCGGGACAGCGGGCTGGACCCCCCGGGACAGGGGGCTGGACCCGATGGGACAGGGGGCTGGACCCCCCGGGACAGGGGGCTGGACCCGATGGGACAGGGGGCTGGACTCCCCGGGACAGGGGGCTGGACTCCCCGGGACAGGGGGCTGGACCCGATGGGACAGGGGGCTGGACTCCCCGGGACAGCGGGCTGGACCCCCCAGGACAGGGGGCTGGACTCCCCGGGACAGCGGGCTGGACCCGATGGGACAGGGGGCTGCAGGACTGAGGGGCTGAATCCCCCAGGACAGGGGGCTGAGCCCCCCGGGGCTGTGGGACTGAGGCCCCCGGGACACGGGATTGCCACCCCGGGGCTGTGGGACTGACCCCTCGGGGACACCCCTCGGGGACATGGACTGCAGGACACGGGGCTGAAGCTCCCCCTGCACCCCCAGGGGCTCCAGGACATGGGGCTGAACACCTCGGGACTCCAGGACTGTGCCCGCGGGACACAGGGCTGGACCCTCTGGATATGGGGCTGTGGGCCATGGGACTATAGGGCTGAATCATGGGGATGCAGGACAGGAAACGCTGGGGCTCCGGGGCTGAACCCCCCAAGGGCTTCAGGACTGCACCCCCAGAGATCTGGGTCTGAATCCCCCAGGACATGGGACTGTGCCCCACCAGGACATGGGGCTCTGGGACTGAACCCGCAGGGACATGGGGCTGTACCCCACAAGGGCTCCAGGACTGCACCCCCAGGGCTCTGGGACATGGGACTGAACCGCCAAGCTTGGGGACACCCAACAGTCCTGGCCTCCCAAGGTTCTGCCCCAGACCCCGCCATGCCTGGGGGCTGCCAGGGGTGCACGTCCCCCATGGCACTACCTTGTCCCTGTCCCCAGCTCAGCCCCATGTCCCCAAACCAGAGCAAGGCCCTGGGCTCGGAGCAGCCCCTTCCCTCCCTTTACCCCTCACCCTAAGGAGCGTCTGAGCCCTGCAGGGCCTTGGTGGGCCCCAAAGACCGCCAGCACCCTAAAAACCTCTTTCTGCATTTATGTGATGTTGGGTGGCTTTGGGGGAGGGGGTTACACAGCAGGGATCGGGGACAGCCCCCCACAGCCTCAGGGCTTCAGGTACACCTCGCCCACGATCTTATAGGGGAAGTTCCTCCAGCCAAAGATGGGGGTTTCATTGGGTTGGTCATACATGGCCGCTTTCACCCCCGAGGTGGAGATCCCCATGTCCCACATGTACACAGACGAAATCTCCCCCACAAAGGACTGCTGGGCATCGAAGCTGCCCCCAAAGCTCTCCTGGTCCTGCCCCAGCAGGATGGACGCCGGCACTCCCACGGTGTAGCCCCTCTGCAGCCCCTTCCTCGGCCAGGGCTTCCCGTTGAACCAGAACCGCACGATGCCGGTGGAGGATTCCCAGCTGGCACAGACGTGCTCGCTCTCCCCAAGGCTTTTGGGCACCGTGAAGAGCAAGAGCTTGCCCCCTACATAGAACTTGTACTGGCCGGGTCCGGGCTTGAAGAGCAGGATCTCTTTGCTCTGGTTTTTGGTGGCGTAGGAGAAGAGGCTGCAGGGCCGTGTGAGGTCAGTGAAGGACCTCAGGCACACGGTGAAGTTGTTCAGGGGCTGTTCCAGCTTCGCCTTCACCTGCACGTAGGCGCTTTGGGACTCTTGGGGGAACACGAACACCGAGCCCACCATGTCTGCAAGAGGCGAGACAGAGCTGGCTGCTCCTGCCATGGCTGGAGGTGACCTCCAGCATCAGCCCCCAGTACGGGTGCCACCACCACAGGGTGGCATGGGGTGATGAGGACAAGCTGTGGGGAGCAGGGGAGAGCCCGTGTCCCCTCGGTGCCATGCCTACCGTTTATCCACAGGCTGTAGGTGGCCACAACCGTGCCCTGGGGGCCGGTGGCCGTGCAGGTGTAGGTGCCCAGGTGGGTCTTGTTGAAGGGGCGGAAGAGCAGGATGCCGCTGGGGCGTTTCTGCAGGGGGCCGGGGTTCCCTTGCTTCTCCCACAGGTACTCCTGGGGGCTGCACCGGCCCAGGGTCACTCAGGGGCGACACCCGGCATGGCTGTGCCGTGGGGTGGGGAACACGGGGGTGCTCCCTGCCCGCACCTAGGGCAGTGCCATGGGGTGGTGGGAGGGAGGGAGGGAGGGAGGGGGGCCTTACCCGATCTCCCCAGTGACCTCGCAGATCAGCATCAGCTGGTGGTACAGGGTGGGCGCCAGCGGCTGCGCCCAGATCTGGGCCCTCAGTGTTTCTGCAGCACCCAGAGCTCAACCTGGGCTGGGGGTCACCCTGTCCTGCTGTCCCTGCCTGTGGCACCCCCGTGTCCCTGCAGCACCCCAGCGTCGAGTCCCTGCCGCCCCCCACTGCTGCCCCCCCATTTCGGTGCTCAGGGTGCCCCTCTGGGCTCTCGCTGTGCTGCCATCGTGTCCCCTCCTCCCAGCCTTCCCAAGACCCCTGTGCCCTGCACGGCCCCCCCGCGATGAGCTCTGGGTGCCCCTTTTATGGCACAGCCCTGTGCCCCTTTGTGCCCCCCGTCCCTCCCTTGCAGAGCTCGGGGTGCCCCTTTCACTGCACGGTTACTGTGGGGTCCCCCATACCCTCCTTTGCCCTCCCCGCACCCTTTTGGAGCACTCAAGGTGCCCCACTGGCCCCATAACCCCCCCACCCCGCATGTCCCCGTGCTCCCCTCTGCACCCCCTTTCCTCATGTCCCCGGAGGGGGGTCCCGGTGTCCCCCCCACCCCTACCTCGTGGGGCTGCAGGGCCGAAGAGCGCAGCGAGGATGAGGAGGCAGAGCCGCCACCGCGCCATGGCACCGCCAGACCCGGCCACTTTCACCGCCGTGGGAAGAGGGGACCTCGGAGCCACCCGGGGCTGCTCAGGGGCTGACAGGGACTTTGGCGGCGACCCTGACCTTCGTCCCCAGGCCCCAGGGCTGTTGGGCAGTCAGCCAGGGGCTGGTGCGTGGGCGTGGGGACAGGCTTTGGGGACACTTCCCTTGTCCCCAAGGTCACAGCCTTCTGGTTGCTGACTCTGTATGGGGCTGGGCAGTGCTGGATCCGTGTCCTGCTCGTGCAGGGACAGCCGTGGGGCAGCTCAGGGTGCGTGGGGAGGGGAGTGGGTGCCCCGGGTGTTGGTGGCACTCGGGGGCAGCCTGTCCCCAGCTGGGGAACCTTCCTCGTGGTGGGTTGTAGAGGTGAAGGGCTGCTGGGTGGCGGGTGACGGGGAGAGGGGTGTGAGCGATGGGGATGAGGAGAGGACGGGGGGACCGAGGCCACCCCCACTGCAGACCCCGCAGTCCTCAGGCCCTCAGCGCCTCCCGGAGCCGCGGTTTCACCACCACGTCTCCCTTCACCTCGTAGCTGAGGCTGTTCCAGGCCAGCAGGGCGGGCGGCAGGCGCAGGGACAGGAAGGCCGCGCGCATCTTGTCCGGGGACAGCGTCACATCCCACAGGTAGACATCGGTCAGCTCCCCCGAGAAGGAGTTGTAGAAGTCGAAGCCGCCACCGAAGCTGTCCTGCTCCTGCCCCAGCAGGATGGCGGCCGTGGCCCCCACGGTGTAGCCCCTCTGCAGCCCCTTCCTCGGCCAGGGCTTCCCGTTGAGCCAGAACTCGGCGATGCCGGTGGCGGATTCCCAGCTGGCGCAGACGTGCTCCCAGTCCCTGCGGCCCTCGGGGACGCGGAAGGTGACGAACTTGCCCCCCACGTAGAAGCGGTACTCCTCAGGTTTGGGCTTGAAGAGCAGGATCTCGTTGTCCTGGGCTTTGGTGGCGTAGGAGAAGAGGCTGTGGGGCCGGCTGAGGTCGGTGTAGGAGCGCAGGCACACGGTGAAGTTGTGCAGGGGCTGCTCCAGCCGCGCCCGCAGCACCACGTAGGCATCGCTGGGATCCTTTCGGAACACGAACACCTTTCGGTACAGGTCTGGGGACAACACAGGGGACGTGCTGGCAGGTCAGAGCGTCCCACAGCCCACTCTGACTGTCCCGGAGCCTTCCGCTGTCTCCCTGACGTGACTCCCTGCTCCAGCATCCTGCAGCCCCACTGACCGAGAGCGATCCGAGAGCTGCTGCCGCATCCCCCGGGACCTGCCCTGCCCCGTGCTGGCTCCTGTTCCCCCAGCCCGGTGTCCCCCTACCTTCCTGGGCCGCGATCCCCGTGAGCCCGGCCAGGACGGCCAGCCAGAGCTGCAGGTGACCCATGGTCGGTGCTGGAGCCGGGCGGGGGCAGCGCTGCCGCCGGCTTTATGTGCCCGAGGGTGGGAGGGGACTGGTGGGGGGGGTTGTGTCCCCCCAGTCCCAGCCTGGTGTGCGTGGGAGGGGCGATTTCATGCCCTGAAGGGACGATTTCATGCCCAGGGTGGGTGATTTCATGCCATCACGCGGCCGTGCCACGAGACCTTGGGTCACCCGCCTGCGAGGGGCTCCCTGGGCGTGTGTCCCCCCCCTCCGGGTGACAGGGACACCCCAGCCGTGTGTCCACCTGGGTGATGGGGTGGGGACATCCCGGACACTCCTTCCCCCTGCTCTGGGCAAAGCCTCGTGGGAGGACCTGGTTTGATTTGGGATCGTCTGAGGGGTGCAGGGAAAGCCCCCGGCCCCCCTGCCCTGACCCACAGTTCGGGGGCACATCCCTGGCTCTGCTCTCCCCGTCCTGCCCGAGGGGACAGAGATGGAGCCGTGGGCACCGAGTGGCCGAGTGTCCTGGGCTGACCGTGGTCTGGGGGTCCCAAGAGGACGGGAACGGGGGAAGGTTTTGCCTGCCCCAAATGATGGTGCCGGGCTGAGGGTGGGGGAGTCCCTGTAGGGCTTTGATGGATCGCCAGGTTTGGGGCCGATGTGGGCTCATTCCGCCCCGGTCCGTCCCGCAGTTGAGCAGGGATGAGCCCGCCGGTCCTGCAGGGCTTGGTTCGGGCAGAGCGGCCCCGTTGTCCCCCCGCTCCTGTGCCCGTGTCACACCCCGTGACCGCACGCGCTCGTCCCTCGTGGGCTCTGGGTGTGAGTGCCCCCGTGCCCCCGTCACAGCTTCCTTAGGAGCTTTTCCTGCCAATTTGGAGGCACGAGGAGTACACGCCCCCCATTTCCCGCCCCCCCGTGCCCCCCACCACCGCCCAGTCCATTCACCGGGCTTGGCGAGTGCCTCTGGCAGTTTATTTGTTGTGTGTAATTCCCACTGGATCCTCTTGGCTTGTCGGGAGAGATGGAAAAAATCCCCTCGCTTCCGAAATCTCCCCCTGGAGCTGGAGGGGGGGGCAGGGCTGAGCCTCGGGGATCCCCCGGGAACCTGGGGGGACCCCCCCGGGCAGCCTGAGGCACCCCAGGGCTTTCTGCGTTGGGAGGTTGGGGGGGTCCGGCCCCAAAGAGGGGGCTGAGACCCCAAGGGAGGGGACAGAGGGTGGAGGGCACCGAGCCGGGCACGGAACGGGGGGTCCTGGGGGAGCGCTGGGTGTGGGACAGAGGCTGTGGCGCTGGGGGGGCACTGCAGGGGAGGGGTCTGTGTTGGGTGGCCAAGGGTCAGTGCCCAGGGGCAGGAGCTGGTGCTGGGCAGCCAGGGGTCAGTGCCAGGGGACCAAGGCTTGTGCCCGGCGGCCAGGGTTCCGTGCTGGGGGCTAGGGCTGGTGCCCAGGGGCCAGGGGTCAGTGCTGGGTGGCCCAGGCTGCTGCGGGAAGGGCCGGGGATCCGTGGTGGGGGCGCAGGGACTGGTGCTGGGGCATCTGAGGCTGATGCAGTGGGGCCAGGGGTCAGTGCTGGGTGGCCAAGGTTGGTGCCCAGGGGCCAGGGTCCGGTTTCAGGGAGCCAAGTCTGGCGCCGGGAGTCCAAGTCCGGCGCCGGGGGGCCAGGACTCAGTGCCGGGGGACCAAATCCGGTGCCGGGGACCAAGTCCGGTGCCGTGGGTCCGTTTGGCTCCGGCTGCAGCCCCCGGAGCTCGGCGGCCCCCGGAGCTCGACGGCCCCCGGAGCTCGGCGGCCCCCGGAGCTCGGCGGCCCCCGGAGCTCAGCAGCCCCCAGAGCTCAGCAGCCCCCGGCCCCGCCGGCCCCGCTGCGGCAGCGCCAGGCGAGCAGCAGCGCCAGGGGCCCGAGGCCGCAGTGCAGCACCCCCAGCCCCTCGCTCAGCCCCAGCGCGAAGTCGAAGCGCTCGAAGGAGCCGCAGGTGGGCTCCAGCAGCCGGGCCTGCAGCAGGAACTCTCCGGCCAGCCCCGCTCCGTAGGGCACCCAGAGCCCCAGGAAGAGCCAGCTGAGCCCGGCTCCGGCCGCCCAGTTCGCCCTGAGGCGCGGCACGGCCAGCGCGGCCAGCAGTAGCCCCGCGGGCAGCAGCAGCAGCAGGCAGAGGCACAAGGTCAGGTGCAGCAGGTACACCGGGGCCAGGATGTCCACGCTGCGCCGGACACAGCTGGTGCCCGCCGCCACGCCGCTGACCAGAGCTGCCGGCGTGGCCAAGAGCAGCGCCACTGCCCACAGGGCCACGGCCAGGCGGCGGCTGCGGGGGTCCCAGCGAGCCCAGGCGGTGCCGCAGGAGCCGCTGGCCACCAGCAGCGCCTGGGCGAAGAGGCTCCAGTGCCACAGGAGGTGCGTGAGGCGACACGGGCCCGTCCCCAAGTGCCAGCCCCGCCCGATGCCCGCGGCCAGCGCCGGCAGCAGCGCCGCGAACAGCGCCGTGGCCAGCGCCAGCTGCGCCACCAGCGCGCGGCTCTGCGGCCACCGCCACGCCTGGGGACGCTTGGCCAGGGCCACCAGCAGGGCACCGGTGCCCAGCGCGGCCGCGGCGCAGGTGGCGGCCAGGAAAGGGGGGGCGACTCGCTGGAAGAGGGGACAGAAGTGGTTGTGGCAGGGCGCGGCGTCGTAGTCCACGAAGGTGTCGTTGCTGTCACTGTCGTCGTAGAAGGAGGAGAAGTCCATCATTTCCGCCAGGTCCAGCGAGTCCCGGGTCTCCAGGATGCCGGGGGTCTGCGGGTGACGGGGATGGGCATCAGGCGGGTGCCACGTCCCACAGCATCCCCCTGATCCCGGCCATGGGGCCGCCCCCCGCCGGTGCCGGTGCCGGTGCGGGGATCCCCGGGCCGGGCTGAGCAGGGCGGGTTATCAGGGAGGGACACGCTGCGGGCACGGGGGGGCCGTGGGGGCTGCCAGCCGGGGGTGCAGGATGGGGCCGCAGGAGGGACACGGAGCCCAGAGGGTGGGCACAGACCCCGGAGGTGGGCGCAGACCCCGCAGAGCCTCCTCTGAGGGAGCCCTTGCCGGCAGCACCTGCTGCGAGCCGCGGTCCTGCTCAGCACCAGGGACCCCCCTGATCCTGCTCAGAACTGGGGATCCCCATGATCCTACTCAGAACTGGGACCTTCACAGCTCTGCTCAGTGCTGGGGACCCCCGTGACCCCACTCAGCACCAGGGACCCCCCTGATCCTGCTCAGAACCGGGGACCCCCTGATCCTGTGCTGTACCGGGGATCCCCTAAAGCCCACTCAGCACCAGGGACCCCCCGATCCTGCTCAGAACCGGGGACCCCCTGATCCTGCGCTGTACCGGAGACCCCCTAAAGCCCACTCTGCACCAGGGACCCCCCTGATCCTGCTCAGAACCGGAGACCCCCTAAAGCCCACTCAGCACCAGGGACCCCTCTGATCCTGCTCAGAACCGGGGACCCCATGATCCCGCGCAGTACCGGGGATCCCCTAAAGCCCACTCAGCACTGGGGACCTCCGTGACCCCGCTCAGGGCTGGGGGACATCCACGACCCCACTCAGCCCCAGGGGACCCCCGTGATCCTCCTCAGCCCTGGGGACCCTCATACTCCTCCTCAGCACCGAGGACCCCACGACCCCGCTCAGCCCCAGGGCCCCCCGTGCCCGCCGCCCTCCCCTCCGTGGGGCTGTGACACCCCAGGGACAGGAACTGGGGGGTCACTCACCACGGGGACACAGTTGCCCATGATGGGTTTCCCACGATGGCAGCGGCTCCTCCGAGTCTGGGGGCTCCGCTGGGCGCTGGGGGTGGCACCCAGGGCTCAGGGGTGGTCACTCGGGGGTGACCACTCGGACAGGCACCCCCACAGCGGCGCCCACTCGCCCGGGGGTGGCCGGGGGTGACTTCTCCGCTCTCCCTCCCTCGGCTCCGCTCCTCCCGCTCCAAAGGGAGCCGAGGACTGCGGGCAGGAGATAAGAGCTGCCCCCAGAGCCGCCCTCCTGCCTTGCCTGGCACTTTGTGCCCTGCCAGGACCCGGCGGAAGGCAGGGAATGCGGCTGCCGGGAAAACCGCGGAGCCGCCACAATTTCTCGAGCAGGAAACGATCAGTTCTTGGCAGGACAAGTTAAATTCATTAGGAATTGTCTTTCCAGGCGCTCCGGGGATGCTCCCGAGGCTGGCTCCGGGGCCGGCAGTGCGGAGCTGCATCCCGGGGGTGCCGGTGGGGCTTGAGCCCGGCGCCAGGCACGGGGAGGGCTTTGGGGGGCAGGAGGGGAGTGGGCACTGAGGGGACCCCGCGGCTGCACCCCTGGAGCATGGAATTCCCCGGCTTTGGCCCGGGAGGAAGGAGGGCCGGGAAGGAAGGGCTCCTGGGGGTCATCCTGTGGCATTGGCCCAGCTTGGTGACAGGGCTGGTGGCCTTGGTGGCTTTCAGGCCCTGTGGGAACATCCCTGGAGAGGAGCGGGGCTGGGAGGGCTCCGGGGTTGGGAATTAGGGTTGCCGGTGGTAATTTGGGAGGGGCTGGGAGGACATTTAGGAGTAAAAGGACTGGGGTGGGGGTCTGGGAATTGGCAATTTGGGAGGAGCTGAGGAGCAGATTTGGGGGTGAAAGGGCTGGGGGTCTTCAGGTGTTGGGATTGGGGGGTTACTGCTCTTTGAGGGGAACTGGTAATTTGGGAGGGGCTGAAGGTCAGGAGTGGGGGACTCTGGTGGCTCTGAGGGGCTGGGAGGACATTTGGAGGTGAAAGGGCTGGGGGGCAATCTGGGAATTGGCAATTTGAGAAGGGCTGAGGGGCAGATTTGGGGGTGAGAGGGCTGGGGGTCTCCAGGGGTTGGGATTGGGTTTGCTGATGTTGTTGTTTGGGGGGAGGTGCTGAGGGTCAGGAGCAGGGTGACTGTGGTGGGTCTGGGGGCCGGGTGTGGGAGGGAGGGCAGTCGAAGGCAGCTGCAGTTTGGGGGCTCAGGAGAGGTTTGAGGGGGGCTGATCTGAGCCTGTCCCCTGACCCACACCACACCCCCCCCCAGCTCCCCCTGACCCCCCAGCCCCAGAGGCAGAGAGCCAGGCAGGTAACGTGTGTAATCCAGATATATTTATAGGATTATTTTCCGAGATTAGCACAGGATATTAGAAAGGTTATAAAGTCACATCAACGGTCGTTGGCTCCCTTTATGTACAGACAAAAACACAGCACAACAACACAGCCCAGCCTCTGCCCCCCGGCCTCTCCAGAGCTCCCCAAAATATGGCTTTCGTGTCTATTGAGAGTTCAGTGCCGGCCGGGAAGCGGCCGCGGCCTCCCAGGGGGTCCCGGATCCTCCCGGGATCCTCCCGGCCCAACCCCGTGCTGGGTGGGCGTGGGGCCACCACCGAGGACCCCCCCCCCAGGACGGGGTGGTGCCCCAGGGCTCTCCCAGACACGGTGACACCGCCCCTGTCGCCTCCCCCCGCCCCCCGTGTCGCCCTCGGTGTCACGCCCCGGCCCCGCTCCGCTGTCACACCACCCGTGGCACCTCCTGGAGCTACGACACGGTGTCACCAACCCCCGAGGGGACAAGGACAGGGGCCAGACCCCACCCTGTCACCCCCCACATCACCTGGATGCCCCCAAGCCACCCAGCAGCCGCTCCTCCGCCCACCTGCGACACGGGGTGACCGTCACCCGCAGGACTCCACACGGTGACCCCAAAGGCTCTTTGCCACCGCACCCCACCCCAGGTGGGGTCACCAGGGCCTGCCTCTCGCCAGGTGACTTCTCCATCATGACGTGGAGCGTCCCAGTCACAGCTTCCACCTGGAGTCCTCCCAAGTCGGGAGGGTCCCCGTCACCCCACGGCCTCTCCCCGCTCACACTGGTGGCACCTGGTGCTCCTGTCACCCCCAGGTGTGACACAAACCCCCTCCACTGCTCCCACCTCCACCAAACCCGTTGGCTCTTGCTGGCAGAAGAGGCCTCAGGTGGATTCTCCGACCCCTCCGAGCCCCTGTCACAGCCAGGGCCGTGGCTCGGCCTCTCTCTGTCACCTCTGCAGGTCCTCAGGCCCCCCCAGGTGACACCGGGCCTGTCCTCCACCGCCACAGCTCCCCGTGCCCGCTGCTCCCCGGGCTGCCCAGCCACACCCCACACCTCAAAAACACCAAAAACACCGTGGCACCTCAAAACCACCAAATCCAGGCTGTTCTCCCCGGCCCCTGGAGCAGCTCTGGAGCGGTGGAAGCGGCGAGAAACTGAATGCCAAGAGGGAAAACCCTCCCTGTCCCTGTCACCTCCCTGCCCCAGGGACCCCTTACCCCTCTCCCCTCCCAGTTCCCGGTGCTGGGGCTCTGCCTGGGATCCCTGCAGCCCCCGAGGAGATGGAATTGTACTGAGAACAATGCCCGTGTGTTTTATCTGCAGGAAGGACTCGGTCGTGGGGACCTCGGTGGCATTGGCAGCCCCAGGGTTCCTCCCCCAACCCCAGCTCGGAGCTGCCCTGGGGGCTCCAGGCCCACGTCCCTCACTCCAAGAGGTGGGAAGGGAGGAAAAACACCCCAAAAATGGCTGTGCCCAGCAAAGGGACCCTCAGAGGCTCCGTGTGCTGCTCCCTCCCAGTGCTGCCGCCGCTCCTGACGCGCGGCCGAGCCTGGTCACATCCGCAGCGTCCCCAGTGTCGCACCCCTCGCTCCCACCTGTGCCTGTCACCGAGCTGGGCCTCCCCTGCCTCACCTCAGCCCCCTCCAGCCCCACTCAGTCCCCCACAGGTGACCCGGTGCTGGCAGGGTTTGGGTGGGGTGACACAGCCCCGTTCTCCCTCCACCTCCCAGCTGAGGTTTCCCATCCCGCCCCAAGGACTTCCACTCCTTCCTGAAGGGCCCCCTCGTCCCCCAGAGCACCCCAAATCCATGGGGTGACCTCCCAGGAGAGGTCACCCCCTCCCAAAGGGCTCCCCTCCGCCAGACAACCCCAAATCCACGCAGTGCCCAGCCCAAGGGTGGCTCCTGTAAGCCCCCAGTGTCCAGACCGGGATGTGGGATCCTGGGAAACCTCATCCCAAGGGTGCAGGTGCATCCCAACGATGCTGGGGGGAGCAGCCCCATCCCAGGGGTGCATGGCTGGGGGGGCCGAGCTGGGGCTGTGCTGGAGAGGTTGGGAAAGGTGTTTGGTTTTGTCTTGGAAGTGATGGTGAAAGAGGCAGGAGGAAGGGCAAGGAGGAAGGATGAGCCCCCCCCCAAGCCTCTGTGGGGACCCCCGAAGTCCCCAGACCCCAAATCCGGTTGTTTTGGCCGCTGTTGGTTTGGGCTCTCGGAGCCAAGAAGAAAATCAGCCCTTTCCAAGCTCATCCCTGCCCTGGGAAGGGGCTGGGGAAGGAAGGGAGGCAGTGAGACCCTGGCAGAGCCCCAGCCCTGCTCTGGGGGTCCCAGGGAAGCAGCCCCAGCCCCAGGGGTCACACCCCTGCACTGAACATCTCAATAGATGGTTCAAATCGGCATTTCCAATCCGAGAATTTAGGGAAAAAAAAAAAAATCGGGGCCTTTTCCTCTGGATTCGCCCCCACCCCCCCAAAAATAAACCTCAGCCCTCCCCCCCTCCCGCTGGGGTGGGCCCGGGGAGCTGTGGGGGCTCCCGGTGTCTCCGGGGGTCCCACCCTGGACTGTCACCCCCTTTCACACACTGACTGCACGAGGACAGCTCTGCTCCCGCATGGACACTGCTCCACAAGAACCACCAAGGATAAAACCGGGGCAGGGTCTCGCTCCGCTCCCAGCTGGAGTCACCCCCCCGGGGCTGGGGAGGGGACAACGGGGACACCCAGGGTCCCGAACTTGCCCCGGGGAGCCCGGAGCTGATTTTATCCTTGGATGTCAAAGAAACCAAAACGGAGAGAAACAAAGGGAAGAGCTACATCGACCCCAGCCCAACACCCCAACCAAGGGCCCGAAGCAAAGAGCAGCCACAAAACCAAAGCGAAAAGGTCCAAAGGAAGAAGGAAGAAGTCGCTCACTCACGGGTTGGTCTGTGGGTTCGGGGCGTGGGGATGGAGGTGCAAGCAAGCAAACGGGGCCGGGGCTCTCGCTGTCGGAGTGAACGATTTGTACAAGTTCAAGAGGCGTCAGCAGCGCCTCGTGGCCGGTGGCTCTCCCTGCTCTCTGTCCCGCCATCCCTCTGTCCGTCCGTCCGCCCGTGCCGGGCGCCAGAGAAAATCTGTTGGGTTTTGTGGGGTTTGTGGTCTGGTTGCTGTTGCCATCGGGGTTCTCTTGGCTCCATTTTTCGCTCTCTCGCTCTCTCTCTCTTTCTGACCCCTTTAGATGAAATATTCCTTCTTGTCGTCGCCACCGGCCTGGCCGCCCTCGGCGTTGATGATGGCGGTGTCGGCGTCCGGAGCGTCGTCCGAGCCCTTGGCCTCGTGGGTCAGGTACGTGCCTGGAGGTGGGGACAGGGCTGGGGGTCACGGGGGGCTCTGCCAGCGCCCCCTCCCACACAAACTGGGGGAGGTTGGGCTGCCTGGAGGGCTCCGTTGGGCTTGGCTGCAATGGAAAAGTCACCGGGATAGGATGGGATGGGATGGGATGGGATGGAGACTCCCTGGGGGTGCTCCAGGTGTTTGTAGCAGTGTCCACTTGTGGAGTGACCGCTGCCCATCAGGCTCCTGCCCTCCCACCCAGCCCTCCTGGCAAAGCAGGGGGTCCCAGCTGCCCCCGGAGCAGGGTGGGGGGCTCTACTCACACATCACCTCAGGGGGTGGCCGATGGCGGGGTGGCACCGTGTCCCCAGGGCTTGGGCACAAACCTGCCGGGCATGAAAAGGGCAGGTGGAGGGAAAGGAGGAGAAGGAAGGCACAGGGAGCAAGAGGAAGAGGGAGGAGGTGTCGGGGAGATGGGGACAGGGATGATCCCGGGACAGTGGGTGCGGAGCAGGGATGGAGAACGGGGTGGGAGCTGCCTCCCCCTGGCACTGCCACTCACTGTCACTGGGACATTCCTGACATTCCCACGCCGGGCAGGTCCCCCAGACCCAGGGAGGCTCCGCTGGTTCCTCTCAGGACTCGGGAAGGGCTGCAGGACCAGGAGCTGCCTCCCTCCACCCCCCAACTGCCTCCTCACTGCGCAGACCCCCGAGGGGCTCCCCGTGCCCCCCCTGCAGCCCCCCCGGCCGTACCTTTGTGCCTGATCAGGTAATGTCCCAGCACGATGAGCAGGCTGAGCAGCAGGAAGACGATGACAGCCACCACGCCGCCGATCATCGCGTGGTACGTGCTGGAGGTTGAGGGCACCGGGCTGGCGTCTGCCCAGGCAGGGGGGAGAAAAGAGAGAAGGGGCTGAGACCCTGCAGGGTGGGGCAGAGGCTGCTGCTCCCCCCGGGGGCTCCATCCTGGGCCAGCAGCTCCATCCTGCTCCGGATCCTGGCAGCGAGAACGGGGAAGGCAGCGGGGGAAGCAAAGGGGAAATCCCATCCTCCACAGTGGGATTTTGACCTCAAAAAGGGAGGACGAGCAGGCTTGGGTGGAAGGTGACACGCAGGCTGGCACCCCGAGAGGTGATGGCACCCCAAGGACAGCAGGAGCCCAAAGCTGGTCCCAAGTCCAGGATCTGTGCTGGGATCCTGCGTCAGCCCTGGGGCACAGCGACAAATCCTCCTCCCGCTGTGCCCCGTCAGCTCAGGGGGCGGACAGAGCCACATCGGGACAGGACAAGGCGGGGGACACACAGGGGAGGCAGCAGGACAGAGGGACAACACGTGACACGGACACACAGGACAAGGGGCAGCTCGGGGAGCTGCTGCTGCCACGACCCTCCGGGAACAGCCGGGGGCTCCTCCTGGGAAACGCCAAAATCCACACACGCCGAGGGACCGGAGCCGGGCTGGGCACCCGGCAGGGCTGTCCCCAGGCCAGGCCTGGGCCACCGTCCTCCTGTGGAGCTCCTCGGGCCGGGCTGGGGAGCAGCGGGTCCGCAAAGAGACAGAAAAGGAGCTTACGGTACCTTGGATGGGAGCTGGAGTGAAGGATGGAGCGGAGGCCATGGAAGCATGAGAGATGGGCTGGGAAGGGCCCGGCGGAGGGGCTGGAGTGGAGTGAACGTGTGGGGTGGGGAGCTGGGGAACATCTGGGGAGGACAACAAAAACACAGGACACCAATCAACGCCGGGAGGGGCCAGCGAGGTGACAGAGCCCAGAGGGGGGACCCTCGGCAGGGCCATCCGTGACCCCACGGGTCCTGCTGCTCTGCTCCTGCCACCAGCCTTTGGGACACCGTGACCATCTTCCCCCATGTCCTGTCCTGCCAGACCCTGGTGACCCCTGAGAGACCCTGGGGAAGTGTCACCCACCACGAGGTGCCACCTGCACGCTCCTGCGCACACCCTTGGGGACCACGGTGCTGGGCAGGGTGGCACCAAGGTGGGCAGGCTGGAGGGCTCAGCTGGGCACAGAGGTGGCTCTCGGTACCTGAGACGTGAGTGGCTTTAGGGACAAAAGTGGGGATTCCACACAGAGAACCAAGCCTGGACACGGAGCTCGTGTGCTGTGACAGCAGTGGTGACACCAGGTGGGCGAGGGACAGCGGGTGCCACCTCTCATGGCCAGCACCTGGGGTGAGCTCCTGGGTGGGTGCAGAGAGCTCTGGGTGCTCACAGGACACCACACGGGGAACAGGGGGACACACAAGGGGTGACACAGGGGTGACTGCAGGAGCAGGCTCAGGGAGGGGACACAGGGGACAAAGCGCCTGAGGTGCCACCGCTGCCATGCGCTGCAGGGGAAGGGCACTGAGTGCCCAGGAGGGAGGGAAAGGAGCCGGGACAGGGCTGGGAGGGAGAGATGGACGGAGGGTGGGAGGAGAGCAGGACCAGCCTAAATCCAGGGAAAATCACAGGGAAACGGGATCACAGAGCGTGGGAAAGGGCTGGGGAGGGCACCGGGAGCTGGGATGGCAGCTGAGGGTGGGCACGGGCAGCACCACACAGCACACACAGCCCTGCCCCACTGTGACACAAGGGACGTGGGGACACACACACAAGTGTGACACAAGGGACATGGGGACACACACACACAGAGCCCTGCCCCACTGTGACACAAGGGACATGGGGACACTAACACATGTGTGACACAAGGGACATGGGGACACACACGTGTGACACAAGGGACATGGGGACACAGGGATACACACACACAGAGCCCTGCCCCACTGTGACACAAAGGACATGGGGACACACACACGTGTGACACAAGGGACATGGGGACATGGGGACACACACACAGCCCTGCCCCACATGTGACACAAGGGACATGGGGACACACACACAGCCCTGCCCCACGTGTGACACACGGCACAGGGACACGGGGACAAGCAGAGCACGGCCAGGGTGGCCCAGGGGACAGCACCATGCAGGGAGCAGCAGGAGCTGCCCCCTCCCACCCAAGGATGGGTGCCAGGGGTGACACGGTGACACTTTCCGGGCACAGGGGATGCAGTGACCCCTTCACCAGGACGCTCCGGACGCTCCGGCCACTCCGGCCACGCCGCACTCACCGCTGACGTCCAGGTTGTACTTGGCCACCACGCTGCCCATGGAGCTGGTGGCCGTGCACACGTAGGTGCCACTGTCACTCTTGTTGAGGAAGGGGAAGATGAGGACGCTGTCGGAGCTGAGCTGCAGGGGTGCATCGCTGCCTTCCTTCTCCCAGAGGAATTCCTGTGGGCTGAGGGACAGCACGGGGGTCAGGACACCGGGATGGGGGTCAGGACACTGGGATGGGGGTCAGGACACCGGGATCAGGGTCAGGCACCTTGGGATGGGGGTCAGGACACCAGGATCGGGGTCAGGCACCTCGGGAGGGGGGTCAGGACACCAGGATCGGGGTCAGCACCCCGGGATCTCCTGGGAGGCAGAGGGGACAATGTCCCATTTAGGGACGAGCCAGGACAGATCTGCTGCTCCAGGAGGGGACTGGGAGCTCTGACTGCTCTCCACAGAATACCCGACCCCAAACCCACCCCACAGCGTCTGCAGAGCTCTGGGCGGGGCTCACTGTGGGATTTGGGAGCCCGGCAGTGGGAGGGGAGGTTGGCTGGGCCCTGAGGAGGAGGAGGGAGGTGAGGAAGGCCTTACATGGGGTTGCCCTGCCCGTCGCACTGCAGCTGCAGCTTCTCCCCCTCCCGTGGGTACTGCGGGTGCGGCTCGATCTTCGCTGTCGGCTTGTCTGGAGAAGGGGAGAGGAACAGTGGGGTGAGCGCCTGGTACCCCAAATCCTGCCCCTGGAACCCCAAATCCTGCCCCTGGCACCATAAAATCTCTGCCCCTGGCACCCCAAATCCTGCCCCTGGTACCCCAAATCCTGCCCCTGGCACCATAAAATCTCTGCTCTAGCACTCCAAATCCTGTCCCTGGCACCCCAAAATCTCTGCCTTGGCACCCCAAATCCTGCCCCTGGAACCCCAAATCCTGCCCCTGGCACCCCAAAGCCTGCCCCTGGCACCCTAAAACTTGCCTCGGCACCCCAAATCCTGCCCCTGGGCCGGTTCTGGGCGTGCAGGGCTGTGAGGTGACAGCACCCAGGGGTGGGGGCAGCACTTGGGGGGTGCTCCCATGTCCCTCACCTTGTCACCACCACAGGGAACAGGCAGGGAAAGGGGAACGGGGACAGGATGAGAGAGGTGGCGCAGGGAGGGAGCAGGGATAAGGGTGTGGGACGTGGGGACAAGGAGGACACAAGGACAGGAGTGGGAAGCTGAGGGAAGTGTCACCGTGCCCTGTGTGTGACAGGACCACGATGGTCACACCAGGCCACCTGTGTGGGGTCTCCTGAACTCCCATCCCCCCCAAAATGTCCCCCCCCACGTACAGTGGACCTGCAGCCTCTGCGTGGTCGACCTCTCCGAGTTCTGCAGGGACTCGTGATCCACTGTGCAGGTGATCTCCACCTCGTTGTCCTCCTTGGTGACACGGAACTCCACCCTGCTGGTCACCGTGAAGGTCTTGCCATTGGGGTCCTCCACCACCTCGGTGCCCGAGTCTGTGGGCACAGGGGACAGTCAGAGCTCAGGGACACGGGACCCCAGCAGAGGCACGAGGTGATGGCGCACCGCGCAGGGGACACGCTGTCCCCGTCCCACGGGATGCCAGTGTGGTCCAGGGCACCCTGCAGTCCCCCCACGGTGTGTCCCAGCAGTGCCAACCCCCAGGACAGGGCCACCCACCCTTGATCTCCCTGTTGCCCTTCCTCCAGCGCAGCTTTGCCGCGGGTTTGCTGCCGGACGAGCGGCAGATGAGCCGGGCCACCTTCTCCTCATCGATGGGCTGCTCGTGGCCGAAGATTTGGGGCTTCTGGGGGATTCCTGCAGGAGGAGGAGGAGGCAAAACCCACAAATCTGTGAGCTGGGTGAGCACTGCAGAGTGTGAGACACCCAGGGAACACAGCGAGGGTGAGGTAACGGGATCTGGGAAGGGATGGGGAGCAGGGGGACTGTCCCCGTGTCCTACCCAGCACGGTGACCAGGGCCTTGGCCGTCCTCACGGGCATGGTGAAGATGGAGCAGGTGTACTCGCCCTCGTCGGCCAGCACCACGTCGCTGATGCTGATGGTCAGCTCGTTAGGGGTGGATCTCTCCAGCTGGATCCTGTTATCCCGCAGGGCTGAGGGAAAAAGGACAACGGGCTCGGTGCCACCACCCACCCCCCTGCGCTGGCTCTGCCCGGGGTGGCAGCAGGAGGGGACGTCACCCCGTGAGCAGCTCCCCACTGTCCCCTCAGCGCTGTGGCTGCGGGGTTTTACCTCGTTTTTCCCCGAAGTACAGGGTCTGCTGGGCAGGGTTGGACCACTGCAGCGAGGAGTCATCGGGGTCCTCCACCTGGCACTTGAGCACCACCGTGCCCCCGGCCACCACGGTCTCGTCCGACGTCGTGGGCTGGCTCTCTGCGCACGGAGAGGGACAATTAGGGGGTGTCACCTCCCTCCAGAGCGTCCCCGAGCAGCCCAGGAACAGCGGTGTCCCCAAAAGCCACCTGAGCACAGCTGTGTGTGTCTCCCCATCCCTCTGCAGGGACGTGGGTGTTCTCCCTGTGATCCCGTTCTGCAGCAGGGAATCAGGCTGGGATCGGCGCTGCCGCCCCTCCTGCAGCGCCCACGGGGACAGGGGACACCGCCGTCCCCACGGCAGCTCACGGGGACACTGGCACGGCCCCAGGGCTGCCGGAGGATCCTGACACGAGAAAATCCCGGCAGAGCAGGGGGATCCAGGAGCAGCAGCAGAGCCTGGCCCCGGCTGGAGATACCCAGGGAGGCACCGAGCCCTGCTCCACAGCCCTGGAAGTGCCAGCGAGCCGGGCCCACGCCCCGGGGGCTCCGTGCCAGGCACTCCTGGCACTGGGACGCTCCACTCGCCACCTCCATCCCAGCAAAGACACCCCCAGGCCATGCAGTGCCACCTGCGGGGTGTCAGTGCCCCGCTCCCGGTGTCATCCCTAAGGGGAAGGACTCGCTCCGTGTCCCTCCCCTGGCTGTTCCCTCAGCTCCTCCTCGTCCTTCCCCTTCCCTCGGGCTCCTGGAGCAGTGGAGCAGCCCAAGGGCAGGGAAGAGCAGCTCGAGGATCAGATAACCCCCACCGGCCCAAGAACAGCTATTTTTGGAAAGCTGCCGTGCCAAGGAGCGGAGCTGCAGAGGGACAAGGGGGACACGGCACAACCCCCGGGCCCGGCAAGTGGAGAGGGAGGAACATGGAGAGCGCTGGAAGCACCTGAGTTTCCTCATTTTCCATGCACAAGGTGAAGGGAAATTCATCCTTTTGCTCCCATCACGAGCTCCCCGAAGCTGTCGCAGGAAGGTTTTGGAGGAGGGCAGGACGAGGCTGGGCTTTCCTGTTAAACTCCAGGAAAGGCTGGGCTGGAAGCACCCGAGGAAGGAATTTTTTAGGAAGGAATTCCTCCCTGTGAGGGTGGGGAGGCCCTGGCACAGGGTGCCCAGAGAAGCTGTGGCTGCCCCTGGATCCCAGGCCAGGCTGGATGGGGCTTGGAGCAGCCTGGGACAGTGGGAGGTGTCCCTGCCATGGCAGGGGTGGGAATGGATCCTTTAAGGTCCCTTCAACCGAAACCATTCTGGGATTCCCTGAGTCCCAGGATTTCCAGAGAAACATCAAACTGGGATTAAAATCATTCCCAGTGTAAAGACCCTTCATCCTCACGAACCTTCCCATCCTCACTGGCCAAGTTTTTCCTGCTCTTTGCTCTTCCCTGACTCATTCCCTGCTCTCTCCAGGCCCTGGCACGGCAGGATCTGAGCAGGACCCCACCAGTGCCAGGGCACTGTCACATCCCCGCAGCGAGGCCACAGCTCTACTCCGCCCTGGGAATCCGCCCTGGGAATCCATCCCTCGGCTTGTTTTAATTTAGTTAACGAGCCTTTGTCCTGCCACACCGTAATTAGGGGATTAGAGCGCTCCAAGCCGCTCCTGTCCAAACTGCAGCTCGGACACAGCTGAGGACAAGGGTCCGACACCCACGCAATTAACGCAATTACCACCCTGCCCCGAGCCTGGCCTCGTTAAGGAATTAGCGTGGGGAGAGGTTAAACACATCAAGGATGCCACCCCCACCCTGGGGGACACCCCGGAGGGGACATTCCCCTCCTCTCGTCCGCGGGACCCCGCGCTAGGACTCCGACTCCCCCACCCCCCCCCGATCCCAGGCTGTGCCAGGGCCGTGTCCGGCTGTCCTGGGTGGGGGGCACAGCCCCTGGCACGACCCAGATCCCCAGGGGGGCTCCGTGCCCACCGGGACAGATGGGAACGGCCGGGATTTCATCAAATCCCTGCAGCTGGAAGTGAGAGAATAGGGGCAGAGCCGGGAGAGGAGGGGGCTCAGCACCCCTGGAGCAGCAGGACCCACCCCGGAGGTCTCCCCCTCCTCCCACGGGGTCTCTCTGCAGCCACGGCTGCTCGGGCAGGGGGCACAGGCTGGGGATGGAGGCTCACTAAGGCATTGTGGAACCACAGAATTCCAGAACGGTTTGGGCTGGAAAAGGACATCAGTGCCAGCCCTGCCATGGGCAGGGACACCTCCCACTGTTCCAGGCTGCTCCAAGCCCCAATGTCCAGCCTGGCCTGGGGCACTGCCACGGATCCAGGGGCAGCCACAGCTTCTCTGGGCAACCTGTGCCAGGGCCTCCCCACCCCCACAGGGAGGAATTCCTTCCCAATATCCCAACTAAATCCAACCCTGGCACTGCCAGGGGTGTCCTAGAAGACCCAGGGGTGCTCAGAGCAGGGACTGTCCCCTCCAGGGGTGCCACCCCTCTGGAAACCCAGCTCCAGCCAAGCTCCGGGGCTGTCCTGGCACAGAGAGCCTGGGACAGGTGCTGGACACTCCGGGAGCATCCACGCTGCCCGTGCCAGCGAGTGCTGCCAGCGCAGGGCTGCTGCCACCCACCAGGGCTGGCACTGTCCCCTCGCCTCCCTCTGTGCCACTGCCACGGCCAAAGCATGGCCTGGGGGCTGCAGGGACCCCTCAAGCCTCTGTTATCATCCCCCAAGAGACGGCCAAGCGAGCAGTGAGGGATCCTGGTGGGCTGGGGACACCCTGGAACCATCCAGAGGGGCCAGACCTGGCACAGGAGGGCTCAGATCCAGCTCCAGGGACAGGCAGAGCAGCCTTGGGCTCCCCAAAACCACCCCAGGAAAGCTGCGCCAAGCCCCAGGTGGGGCCCAGAGCCACTGCCCGTGTTTGTTTGTGCTCCCCGTTGGTGCAGCGGAGCCGGGGAAGCGCCGCGCTCCAGAAAAATCAATATTTCATTAATTAGAGCCGTGCACTTTTGCAGAGGGGCTGCATTCATATTTATGAGGGGGAAAATGATGTGGGAAAATGATGTGGAAAAATGATGATGTGGACACCTCTGCTGCTCCTGGAGCCCGGCCTGAGTGTCCCCATCCAGCAAGGACTGTCCCCAAAGCTCTGCAGCTCCGGGCCTCCAGCCCCAGGATGCTCCCAACAAGGAAATAAATTGATCCTCTGCATCCCAGGAATTCTGCAACGCAGCCACGGTGCTGCCTGCCTGGAGCAGCTTCACCTGGAGCAGGGAAGCAGGGAGAGAGGCCTGGGAAGAGCCCAGCAGCTGTGCGAGCGAGGCTGGAGCTGCAGGATCCTCTCCAGGGAATGTCCACCCCATCCCAGCTCTTTGCCAGGCTGTGAAAACATCTCGGTGGCAGAAATAACCCCAGGGAAAACCACCCACTGCTCCGAGCCCTCCAACGCCTCCGGCTCGCAGCCGTGTCCCAAAAATGCTTCTCTTTTCCCTCCTTCTTTCCCAAAAAACCCCTTCTCATTTGCCTCCTTCCTTCCCAAAAATGCTTCTCATTTCCCTCCTTCTTTCCCAAAAAAACCCCTTCTCATTTCTCTCTTTCTTTCTGAAAAAACCCCTTCTCATTTCCCTCCTTCTTCCCTGTTTACTCTGGGTTCGGCATCACAAAGATCCAATTCATCCCCGTGGGCACAGATGTTTTCCAAGGCGCCTTCTTCTCCTCTCCAAGGACTTTGTGTTCCAGCCATTCCCTCCCCAGCTCCATCCCCAGCCCCGGGGCATCTTTCCCTTCGGGGGATCCATTCGGGAATCCTGGCAGGGCGGGAATTTTGAACTCGTGGATGGGGAAGGCTCAGACATCTGCTGTGCACATCCCTTGCACAGGCTGATTTTAGCAGGGTGTGAATCCACAGTCTGGAATACCCAGAGCCCCAATTCCAGGCAGCTGAACCGCTGCAGATTTCCCAGGAGAGGGAAACCTGCTCCTGTTTGGGTGCATCTGCTACGTTCCACCTCGGATCCGGCGTCACCGGTGCTGTGACAGTGACAGGACACATCCCATCCCCTCCAGGAGCCTCCTGCAAGTCCAGGGCTGGCTCCTTTCCCATTCCAGTGACATCCAAGGTCCATCCAGGCTGTCCCCAAGAGGCAGATCCGGGCAGGGAGCAGATGGAGGCCAGGCTGGAGCAAAAGGTGGAGGTGGGAGGGATCCAGGCTGATCCAGGAGAAGGCTCCACGTGGGGACATCCCCGTGTGGTGTCACCTGGCTCTGCTCTGGGTAGCTGTGGAATCCAGGGTGCTCCTGTTTTCCTCACAGGGATAAATCCATCCGGGAATTCCACAGGTGCCTGAAGCGCCTTCTGGCAGCCCCCACAGCCGCTCCCTCCGAGCTGTCCCTCCCCCAGGGGGAAGGGTTCGATCCCAGGGGGACAGGGACTGTCAGGGGAACGCAAACATTCCCTAAATGTGGGAAACAGAGCCCTGAGTGTGCTCCCAGCTCGGCTGCGCCAGGGACAGGGATGTGGGACCAGTCACTGCTCCAGGGCTCCCTACGGGGTGTGAGATCCAGAGGTTAATGGGGATCCCAATGTCCAACAGGAACACCTTGGATCCCGCAGCTCCTGCATCCTGGCTGTACCCAGAGCCAGGTGACACCACACGGGGATGTCCCCACGTGGAGCCCTCACCTGGATCCCTCCCACCTCCACCTTTCGCTCCAACCTGGCCTCCATCTGCTCCTTGCCCAGATCTGCCTCTTGGGGACAGCCTGGATGGACCCCGCAGCCACGAGGGACACCTGCATGCCACTGGATTGGGATCTCACTGCTTGTGAGGGAAGTGGCAGCTCCAGGGCCTTCACAGCTTCCCACATGAAACCTGCTCACCCCAAACACCAAATTCCACAGGATTTCTTTGTAAATGAGCATTCCCTGAGGCACAGCAAGAAGAGGCAGCTCCTCATCACCTCCCTCTCTGAACCCAGGGGTGTCCCAAGGCCTTGGGATGGTCCCCAGCAGCCCCCAGGTGCAGGGTGCTGGTCCAAGGGGCACTGGCACAACCTTGGGCACCTCTGAGGCTGCATCTGTGACCAGAGGGACACTGTCACCTCCTGCCAGACCTGCCCGGGGGACAACCAAGAGCCGCCAGTGACACCTGACCAGGGTTCAACAGCTGAGACGCAGCCAGCAATTAGCATCAATCAGCTCCAGAGAGGATGATCCCAAGTGCTCTGGGACCACGGGATGCTCCTCTCCTCCTCCCCCAGCCCTGGCTGGATGCTCTCAGAGCCGACCTTCCTGGTGTGACTCCGGCTCCATCCTCACTGTGCAGGGCTGGGAAGCAGCTCCTCCTCTCCTCTTCCTCCTCCCTAAACCCCACACTCCCCTCACCCCCCTGGGCCCCCCACACAGCCCCTGCAGGGCCAGAGGAGAGCTGGGATGGGATCAGGGAGCTGGGGAACCCCTCGGATGGCTCTGCTGGGCCCCGTTTCCACATTCACACCAGGCTGCTGCTGCCTTCGCTCAGGAAAAGGCAGTGGCATCCTCAGGAAATCCCAGGACACCAGGATCACCTCCTTCCAAGGCCATCCCACAGCTCAGAGGGTCTCCTGCCACCCCCACCAAGCTGCAGCAGGAGAGCCCAGAGCTGGCTGGTCACACCCAGAGTGCTGGGAGGGAGCAGAGCAGAGGGAAAACCCCCCCAGTTCTGGGCCACCCCAAATTCCCCAAGCACCTTGACAGCCTTTGCCAGTGTCACAGCTCCCTGGGGACCCCGAAAAGGAGAGAATTCCCTGCAGACCCTGGGGCACAGGGCAGGGTGACCCCTGTGCCAGCGCCCTCCCCCAGTGTGACAGCCAACAGCTGAAACTCCTTTTTTTGAGTGGGTTTTTTAGCTCCTACCCTAAGGCCAATCTCCAACATGACTGTTGCCAAGGGAACGAGCTCTGTGCTTTGACAGTTCTGTTTTAAGGATCTCCCTGCCCAGCGAGGTGTCTCAGCCCAGTTGGATGCCCTGGCACGGGGTTTGGTGGCTCTGCAGCCACCTCAACGCTGGCAGCAGAGCCGTGTCCTGAGGAATTGTCACTCGCCAGTGCCCCAGGATTAAACACCCCGGGTGCTGTAAGAGGATATTTATAACAGAACTGAGCAATGGGGAAGCCGTGGCAGCTCTGCTGCTCTCCTGGGGGACAGCGCAGCCAACGCCTCCTCCCAACCTCCCACAAACAGAGTCAGGGAATGGCCGGAGTGGGAAGGGACCCACAGGGATCACAGAGTCCAACTCCTGGCCCTGCACAGACACCCCAATGATGCCGCCCTGGGCATCCCTGGGAGTGTTGTCCAAATGCTCCTGGAGCTTTGGCAGCCTCAGGAATGTGAGAACTCCCTGGGGAGCCTGGGCAGTGCCCAGCACCCTCTAGGGGAAGAACCTTTCCCTGGTATCCAACCCAAACCTACCCTGGCCCAGCTCCAGCCGTTCCCACAGGTCCTGGTGCAGTGGAGACTCCCTACATCCCAAGGATGACCAGGAATCTGCTCAGCATCAGCTGCACCCTAGCATGTCACCTCTGCTGCTGCAGAGTGCTCTGGCCCTTTTGGAGTGCCCAAAACCACAGGGAGACAAAAAAAAGCCAGAACCCAAAGTTGGTGAGACTTGGAGAGGCGAAATGGAGCCTCCAGGAGTGCCACGAGGGTGAAGGTGTCAGAGGAGCTCAGAGCAGCAGCAGCCCAGGCTGGAGCACCTCAGGAGCACTCTTGGATCCATCTCCCCATGACTGGGAGCAGCAGAGCAGGATCCTGATTGCAGCAGGAGGGAGAACGAGGAGCTGCAGCCCTGGACACCAGCGCAGACACCCCAAAGCGCATCCCAGCCCTGGAAACAGCTCCCTGGGGCGTGTGGGGGTCCCAGCAGGTCCTGTACTCTGAGCAGCACCTGGCCCAGGGACCTGCTGTGGTCCTGCCAGTGGCCACTTGGACCAGCAGCATCAGAACTCATTTCCCCAGAAATCACAGCCTGAAAGCAGCAGTCTGGAAAAGCCAAGCCGTTTGAGGTGTTGTAGGCGAGGAAAAGCATCTGCAGCTGAAGCAGCGCCTGGAGCATCACCCGAGGACGGGGCAGCTCCCGGGATGCTGCAGGGACACCGGGAGCTCTCAGCTCTGCTGCTCCCCGGCCAAACTCCCCACAAATGCTGCTGCTGCCGGGTCTGCACCAGCCCTGCCACCCTCCAGCACGTCCTGACACCGCAGAGCCTCCGCGGGAGCCGCAGCATCCAACACCTGCCCGCGGTCCCTGCACCCTCGGCCACATCCCGGCGCAGGCGGAGCGTGACGCTGGGCAGGTGACTGGAATGGTTAAACACGTTCCTGCCCAGCCCTGCTCGCAGCCTTGGCTTCCCCACCTCCCTCTGCTGTCACCGGCTGCCTTTGGCTTGTCTGGGTTGGTGCCGTTGGCACCGGGGCTGCCCAAACGCGGCACGGAGCGTTCCTGCCTCTGCCTCCGCCTGGCTCCTCATCCTCCCCCCAGGACAGCCCCGGGTGGAAGAGGAGCTCTCTGGGAGGGGGATGGAGAATCTCAGCCCCTCACAGGTGGGTGAGGAGCCGGGGCACCAGAGAGGTCACTCCCACCCCACCGTCGCCACGCAATGAAGGCTCTGCTGCTCTCAGCTGCCGGTGCCCGGCCAGGAGCAGAGGGGCCAGAACTGGACCAGATGGTTCAAGCTGAGCTGACCCAGTAACTGGGAGGAGGAGGAGGAGGAGCAGATCCATCTGACTGTGGGGGTGTTACAGCACTGGCAGCACCTTCCAGGGCCCGTGGAGCCGCCGAAGAGCCAAAGCAACAAGGATTCTGCTCAATCTGTGCAGAACAAGCACTGGGGGACCTGCAAGGCTGAGGCATCACTAGGGCTGGAAAAGCAGCCTGGAGAGCAGCTCAGGTGGACACCAGGCTGGGCAGGGTGTGCCAGGCCAGACACTGGCACAGCTGTGCCCAGGACAACAAGCCCAGCAACACAAGCAGAGCCCACCAAGCTCCAAGCTGGCACCGCCACCAAAACTGCCTCGGATGTGTGCCCACATCCTGCCCCACTCCCTCCCTCCCACCGCTCCTCTCCTGCAGGGATCTGGATGGGCACGAGACACCCTGGATTGGGGTAAAACAAGGTTAGGAACCAACGCAGGGAAAACAAACAGGAGCAGCTCTGCTGCAGCTCCCTCCATCTGGCTGCGCGGCCGCCATGCCAGCACCAGGGTGACTCCCCAGATGTAGCCGCCTCCGGTTCCTCTGGCGATTCCAACACCCCTGGAGAGGCGGGAACGTCAGGCAGAGGGAGAAGAGGCAGCGTCTCGCAGGCAGGAGACCTCCCAGGCAGGGAATCCTGGGCGAACAGGGCGCTTCTCCGTCCAGAGGAGGACGGGTACCCACACCTCGGGATGCTCAGCTCATACTCCGGCAGCATCGCCCCCATTCCGTTGGGATTTCTCCTCCCGCCCGCAGGCCAGGCCACCACGCTCCCAGTAGACAGCACAGGCCATGCCAAAACCCACGGCATTGTCAGGACAGCGGCAGAATTCCTGTCCCTGGCAGTGGTGCCAGCGCATCCCTCACTGTCTGGGCATGCAGTGGGCACCTCTGCAGCGCCTGATCCCAGGCTTTGTCTTAAAATCCAGCCTTGCCTGTTGAGCCTAACGCATTGTGCCAGCTGAGCAGTGGATTCCATGCTCTCCAGCCAGCTGCCTGCACAGGGGTGCTCTGCTCCCTCCCCTCTCCTCCGGCTGAGTGCTGATCCCGGCCCTGGAACAGCTTGTTTCCCCCAGGCAGCTGATCCGAGTCATCCGAAATCAGGCCAAGCAGGTAGTGAGTGATGCAGAGAGGTCGCCCTCCCTCCCTTTCGTGCCTCACCAGGGCTGTCACTGCTTTCCTCGGCTCGGGAGCCAAGGGCTGGTGCTGGCACAGGCACCGGGAGCATATGGCGAGCCCTAATGGCACTGGGAAAGGGGCTCTTGCTCACATTCCGTGGGGAAAAGCACCGCGGAAAGCAGCAATCAAAGGATTCTGTTGCTCCAGACAACACCGAGCTCCCACCACCCCACTGTGCCCCTGGGCTCTCCCTGCTCCAGCCTCCCACATTCCAGTGCAGAGGGAGCAGGACCTGCAGGTGTCACCTGCTCGGAGGCTGGGGGTGGCAGAAGCCCTGTGGGAGCCCAGCCCCTCTCCCACCCTGACCAGACCCCATCCCACACAGGCAGGGCAGCCTGGGAGGCTGCTGCCAGCCAGGACAGCAGCAGGAAGCACAGGGCATATCCCCAGGACAGAGGGAGCTTCTCTACGTGGCCTGGGGCGAAGCAGACACCTCCAGCAGCTCCAGAGAGATGAAGCCACCCCGCAGGACAGGGACAGCATCCTGAACCTGCCTCTCTGCAAAGCCCTGATCTCGCCGGGCTGAGGACACCTCCAAGTGCCCCAGGGGGAAAAAACAGCCCCAAGTCATCTGGTTTTGGCCCGTGGTGGCCTCCCAGGGCATTGTCCAAACAAAAGGGTTACACAACTCCCGAGTGGAATAACCCTGCAGAGAGAGAATGATCCTCACACAAGGACAACCACGCACCAGCCCAAACAGCCGAATGTGCCGACAGCAGCACAACGCCAGCCAAGAGCTCAGACAGGGCCCTCTTGTGCAGGACCAGTGCTCCCAGTGCCTGGGTGGCTTCCAGGGGTTCCTCCAGGCCCTGCCATGCTTGTGGCAGTGGAGGAATGTTCTCCAAGGAGGAGACTCCACCCCACCCCAGGACAGGTGCCAGGGAGGGGATGTTCCCTGAGCCACTCTGGGATGGCTCAGGGGCTCCAGGATGAGGCACCAACCAGGAAGACACAACAACAACTTTTTTCCAAGCATCTCCCAGCCATCCGTGTCCTCTGCTCCCAAAGGTTTTTTAGGGGTCTGTTTGTCCAGCTGTGCTGGACCGTGGGGAGCCTGGCACTGGTGGCCAGGGCTGGGCCACAGCAGAGGCCAGCCCAGGAGGAAATCTTGCAGTGTCATCATCTGGGCTGTGTCCTGTCCCAGGACAGCTCCGAGTCACGGCCACCGCCCCTCCTGGGAGCGCTCCCCAGGAGGCTCAGCCACCCCCAGCCCCACAGGCTGAGAATCCCCACATGGGGCTGCCAGGATGTCCCCACGCTGTGGGGCTGAGCATCACCCACACCCAAGTGACTCTTTCGGGTGCCCGTGGGAGGACCGTGGCCAAAACCAGAACAAATCCCGGGATTTGTGGATGGGAACACAGCCACCAGCCCCCAGAGCCTGTGACAGCAACAGAGATGGGTGCGGGGGAGCTGTGGGGGCTGCGGGCTCAGCCCTTGTCCCCACCGTGCCACACTCCCACCTGCACAGCCCTCGGGACCTGGGATCCCATTCCAGAATCCCCTCCCTGCTCCTGATGGGCCGCAGGGATGTGGATGGAGACGGGACCCACCGTCAGCCCCCCCAGACCACAACACAGCGGGTCCAGCCCAGCCCCTAGCCAGCTGCTGCACCTCCGCACCCAAGCACGCAGCAGCACCGATTCTGTCACGACAGACGACTCCCGACACGGCAAACGCAGCCGCCAGCAGCCAGGCAGGGATGGCGGGTCCGAGCCACCGCCGGCCACCCGCAGGGACCCGCAGCCCCACAGCGACGGGGGACACGGCGCTGCCAGCGGCGAGCCCCGACCGAAATCACATCCGCTCCGCGCCTGTCGCGACTGTCGCCGGCGGTGAACCCCCTTTGTCTGGCGAGCCGGGGCTCCGCCGCGCCCCGCGGCTCTGGATGCCCCGCACATCCCGGCAGCATCCCGGCGGGACGGGGAGCGGCCGCCGCTGCCGAGCCCCCCGCCCATCTCGGGGAGGCGGCTCCCACCGGAGGGACCGGGGACCCGCCCCAGCCACGGCGGGGATGTCACCGCCGCTCCCGGGGGGCTCCATCCGCCCCTCAGCGCTGTCTGTCCCCCCCTCCGCGTGTCACCACCGAGCCCCGGCACCCTCGCGGCGGGGCGGCTCCGCCGCACCGGGGACTCTCCATCCGCCCCCCCCCCTCTCCGCGGGCAGCGCCGGGAGGGGCCGCGCGCCGCCGCCGCCGCCCGCCGGGGCCTGTCTGGAACCTTCCGCCGCCCCGGCCCCGGCCCCGCCCCGGGCGGTCCGCGGCCATGGGGGGACACGACGGGCAGCACCGGCGCCGCCGTGACCTTGAGCCCCGCCGGCCGCCCGGGACCGTGGGAGCCGCACCCGCAGCCGGCGGCAGGGCGGGCCCCGAGGGCCGGGCGGGGCGGGGCGGGCGGCACCTGCCTGACCCACATAACGGCCCCGTTCGCGCCGCCGCCCCCTGCACCTGTCGCTCGGTTCCCCGCATCCCCGGCCATAGCGGCGAGGACGGGGGAAGAGGTTAGCCCGCTCGCGGTGCCGCCACTCACCGTCGCGGGAGAGGTTTCCCCGGGCGCTGCCGAAGCAGGCGATGAGCAGTAGGATGCCGAGGGTTGGGGGCTGCATGGTGGCGGCGGTGGGAGCCCGCGGGGCCGGCGCGACCGAGCCGCAGCGCGGGCGGCGGGCGCTGCTCTCTCCGCTCCGGAGCCGGCGGTGCGGCAGCGGCGGGGATTAAATAGAGCGCGAGGAAGAGACCATTCGTGCCGGGGGGGGGGGGGCGGGGGGGCCGCGCCGATGCCGCCCCCCTCGGCCCCCGTGTAAACACGCCCGCTCCGGCCGCCGGCCCCCCCCGCGCCCTGAGGCGCGGTGGTGCGCGCCGCATGCGCGGCTCCCGGCGGGAGGCAGGTGCGCGCGGGGCGGCGGCGGCGGCGGGGGGAGACGGGGGTCCCGGGGGTCCCCTCGGTCCCTTCCGTCCCCTCCGTCCCCCCTCGGTCCCCGTGGTCCTCTCGGTCCCCATCCCGCCCCCGCGCCGAGTGAGCCCGGTCCGAGCGGAACGGCGATGCCTCAGGGTGTCATCCCCAGAGCGGATCACTGGCTGGGCGGTCCCGCCATGGAAAAGGGTCTCGCCGGTCTGAGGCATCGTCCGGCCCCGCAGGGCTCCGCCAGGTCGGGTCCCCTCTCGGGTCGCGGTGTCCCCGGGCCGCCCCCAGGCAGCGGCCGGCTGGGTGGATGGAGCGCGGTCCCCTTGGCAGGGTGAGAGGGGCCGGAGCAGAGATGCTGGGGTGTCGCCTATGATAGGGTGCCTCCCGTGTTGGGGTGTCACCCGTGCTGGGATGTCACTCTCACTGGGATGTCACTCTCACTGGGATGTCGCCCGTGCTGGGCTGTCACCTGTGCTCACCAGCGTGGCCCAACCTGTCCCAGTTCCTGCAGCTTGTACCACCCACACCCCCGACTGGTCCTTGCAGCTGGATCACATTTGGGGTGGAGCCTGTTCTGTCCCAGTCCCTAAAAGTCAATGTCCAGTACTGGCTGTCCCCTGGCATCTCCCAGGCAACTCCTTTATCCACCCTCACCCATCCATGCTCTCATCCATCAGATGATCCCCCCGAGCTCTGGCTCTTGCCAGCCCAGGCATTTCCAGCTCTGGAGGATTTCAGGGCTCTGGGGAAGCATTCCCAGCTCGTTCCCAGAGGGGAATTAACCCCTTTTGCCGGCGAGGTCATGTGCAGCCCTTCCCGGCGTCAGCACCAGCCCCTCACGTGCGTTTCGGAGGAGCTGCTCCGAGGCTCCTGCACCAAAGCTGCGCGACGGGGACGGCTCCCTTAGTCACAATTCCCGTGGGAAGCGCCCGTGGGAGGAACAGCTTGGTGCCGGTCACAGCCGATCCCTGCGCTGCCTCCAGCTCCATCCCGGCTGTCTGGACGTGGCCCTGGAGGTGACAGTGCCGCTGCCACGGCGCCGTGGGGCAAATCTGGGGGCAGAACGGGCCAGCTGAGGCCGCGCGAGGCTCTTCCCAGGTTTTCGCTCCTTGTCCCGCAGGAGAAGGGCTCGGGAAGCACCGGGATGTGAGAGCAGTGCGAGGTGTCCCAAGCAGCAGAGGGGAATCCAGGCTCGGCTCCTTGGGGCAGGAGTAGGGCACGGAGGCTGGAGAGGGTCCCGTGGGCTGGGGGCCGGGCTGGGTCAGGCCTGGGGGGGTGTGGGTGGCTCCTGGCACCGCACGCAGCACTGGGAGGGGCAGATTCCTCTGGGAAAGGGGGGATTTGGGGCTTTCTGTGGTCCCCCACCCGCCCTGGGCTGTCTGTGCTCGAGGAGGGTGCGTGGGAGTCGCGTCCCTGCGGGCTGTGCCTGAGCTCTGAGCCCCCCCAGCCTGTCCCCTGTCCCTACCACACCCCGGGGGCTCCAGGCAGGGCTTTTAACCCTTTCCCTGTCTCCTGCAGGAGCCCGCGGGCGGCCGTCCCCGACCCCTGTGGGTGCAGCACCCACTCCCCGTCACTCGGGCAGGGGAGTGGAGGCAGAGGGAGAGGAGGAAGAGGAGGGAGAGGAGGTGTTCAGCGTGCAGCAGGTGCCGAGGCGACGCTCGCCACAACAAATCGCTGTGATTCAGCCCCGGAGCATCTGGCAGCGAGCGGTAACGAGCCGGGGGAGCCGGTGTCACGCAGCCGCTCTGCCGAGGCGTCCCGGAGCCCCCGGTAACGGGAGCTGCCCTGCACGGATCTGCTCTGCCGTGCCCGGGGAGGATGGAGCTCCTCAGCTCCCATTTCCCGAGCCCCCGCTGGCCTCAGTGTCCCTGGTTCTCTCGTGGTGTGACAGCTGGTGTCCCGGCCGTGTCACCTCCCTGCTCTCTGGGAGCTCCCTGGAACTGCGCCGTCCCAGCGCTCCAGAGCCTCCCACACGCGTCTGGGGCGTCCCTCGGCCGGGTGGGAAGGGCTGTGCCCGCTGTGGGGACACACCTGGCTGTGTTTTCATGGAGGGACAGCACCTCTGGGCAGAAGCCACCAAGTCTCAGTGGCCTCCTGCCACCATCGGTGTGACAGCTGCCAGCTCTGGGCACCTGTGACACCGTCCCAGCCCGCTGTGCTGGCTGCAGCTGACATTAATGCCACAGAGGAAGGATTAACCGCCCTGGGGTTAGTTTTCCACCCGAGCCCAGCTGGAAAGTAGAGCTAAAACACTTCCCAAAATCCCTGGGCAACGCCAGGTGTGATCTTCCCCTTCCACTCCCCGGATCTCAAAAACTGCATTTGTTTGACCGTTCTTTGGTCACAGGTCCAGAGAATTTCCTCTCTGATGATCTGAATTTAATTATCTGTTGTCTTGCCACCCATCTCCTGATTTTCAGGATCGGGCCAGGAGCTCCTGCCTTCCCTTTGCAGTCCCTCCAGTGGCTGCTGTCTCCAGAGTTGAGGTCGGAAGATGGAACGAATCCTTCCAAGTCATCAAACAGGCTCCATAACATATTCCCCTTGAAACAACCATGTTTGCTGCCACCCCAGGCATGGATGGCATTTCCCCAGAGGCCCTGCAAAGGCACAGAAATCTCCAGGGAAGCTGTGGCAGATGGAAGGAACAGAGGCTTCCAGCATCCCTGTGAGATCCTCGGTGTCCAGAATCGCTTCCTTTAACCTCTGGCGCTCCGAGGGCCTCATGTGTTCCCGCTGCCTCTCTGACACGCTCAGCCCTGTTTGTTTTGATACCTTGGCTGATTTTGCTCTTCAGAAAGCCCTTCATTAGCCCCACGCTGGGTTGGAGTGTTTGCTCCTGTCTGGTGTCACTCCTCGGTTGCGGATTCCCCGCTCCGCGCTGAGCTGAGCAGGGGCTGCTCTTCAGCAGCACCCAGCGACTTTAATTCCCAGATTCCACCTAAAACCGAGCCAAGAGCGGCCTCCCCGTTTCTCCCTGCTCCTCTCCTTGCTCCGAGGAGTGTGTGGGACGTGAGCTGCTCCGAGCTGTGTCCCACAGTGCTGACGTGGGGGCGATTCCTGTCCCCAATTCCCATCGTTGTTGTCACCTCATTGCTGCAGCCTCGTGGCGTTTTGATCCCTCTCATCCGAGCAGGGGAGCCTGAACTTCCCACAGCCCTGGGGGGCAGG
This sequence comes from Aphelocoma coerulescens, assembly GCF_041296385.1. Taxonomy (NCBI): domain Eukaryota; kingdom Metazoa; phylum Chordata; class Aves; order Passeriformes; family Corvidae; genus Aphelocoma; species Aphelocoma coerulescens. Next base: position 2,516,358 of record NC_091038.1, read on the forward strand.
GGGTGCGATTCCATCTGGGCTTTTGGCTGCTCTCCACAGCTCGCTGGAGCTGCCAGCGAGATGGTTTGGTGTTTACTCCACTCTTGCAACTCCTTTCCTCTCAAGTCCACTCTGCACCGTTCCTGGCTGCTTGTGGTGCTGGTTCCAGACCGGTGCAGGCTCTTATCGAACTCCTGAACTCGCAGCCAGGCTGATTTGACAGAATTATTCTGTACAGAAATATCTTGTCCTTGATTTTACTTCTGTTGAGGTTTGGTCGCTCCTCCTGAGTCACGTTGCTGTGAGTCAGGAGCCAGAACCTGATGCTTGTGCTTGGGGATTCCTCCCCGAGCCGGGCTCTCATTTTGGGGTTTTCATCTCCCTTGAACCCATTTCCACCCTGCAGGCTTCACTCCTGGCTGACAGCACAGAGCTGGCAGGGGCAGGGGGGAGTGCAGAGCCCCAAATTCAACAAACGACAAGCCCTCCTCACCTCCCTCCCTGCCTCCCTCACCTCCCTCTCAGCTTCCCAGCACGTTTATTTCTGTGACTCCCAGACCTCACACTCGGCACTGCCGTGCCTTGTGCGGGTACAGGAATAGCCTGGCTGCAGCCAACGATTGTCCCCAGAGCAGCTGGCCCTGGGGCAGGGGACAGCGTGGTGGGAGGGGGGTGCTGGTGCTTTAGGGTGATGCTTTAAGGAGACCAAATGTGGCACTGAGGAACTAGCAATGGATGGTGCTGCTCGCAGACACAGTGACCAGCGAGGGCTTGGAGGTCACTGGAGTATCAGATAACCTTTATCTCCTTTGACTGCTGAATTTCTAAGAGCATTAAGGGCTTACTCAGCCATGGCACCCAAGTGCCTTGGCAAAAAATCCCACTCTGGGAACAGCTCCGGAGCCTGGAGGAGCAGCATCCAGTGGCAGAGAACCCCTGGGGCTTGGAAGAAAGTCCTGACCATTGGAGCGACTCCCTGAGGCAGCTGAACCCACTCAGGTAAATTTTAAATTCCCAAAGGAACTTTTCCCCGAGTCCATCCACGTTCAGCGGGAGCTGGGAGCGGTGTCGGGGCTGACGGCCAAGATCCAAATGGACATTTCTAATCCACTCTGGGCGGGCTCGGTGACATTTGTCAGCTCCTGGCTCGCAGCTCGGAGCTGACTCCAAATCCTGGCTGGAAATTCTCCCTGTGAGGGTCAGGCAGAGTTTTCCCTGATGGGCCAAAAACCGCGGAACTTCGATGGCTCCAAGAGCCTCCCTGTGGTCCCACCCCAAAATGAGCACTGGGTTTGCAGAGATTTGGTGTAAAAAATACTGCAAATAAGGCAAGAATTGATCCTGGAGCGTCTTGTTTGAGCGAAGGAGTGAAATCCATCCCAATTAGTGGTGGATTTGATAGGAGCACATGTGATGTCAAAACAGAGCATGGAAATAGCTACAAACAAACTGAGAAAAAAAAAAAAACAACCCAGGCCAACAAAAAATGGGCTTTGAAAAGCTGGCAGGAAAATTAACAGGAAAAAAAAAAAGATAAATGCAGCAGAACTTTCTCCTTGGTAACTCTCACACTTCAGAGCACAATTCAGAACCTTGTTTAGAGGTAACTCCAGGCCCAGGAACTCCTGGTTATTCCCTGAGTGTGTCCTAAGTGAAATTCTTGGTTAAACTGGTTTAATCCATGAAACATCGACGTTTTATAGGTCCAGGTTTGCTGTCCTCAGCTCCGAAAATGAGATTTTTTGTTATTCCGGGGAAAATGCCTTGAACAACTGGGCGAAATTGGAGGCTGGAGAAGCTTCTGTGGGGGCAGAAAATGAGTTTTAAACACTGTAAATGACAACTGGTGAGGCAGCCGGGGAAAGTCCTTACAGGGAGAAGTAACTTTTGATTTATTCCAAGTAATAAACAGGGCCTGGATCAATATTTCACTATCAAAGAGATGCCTTTTTTTTTTATATTTATACACTGAGTCTAATGTACTCAAATCCAACATCCTTGGGAGGGGAAGGAGCCAAGAAAAGTCGACTGCAGCAGCAGCAGCAGGAATTTGCAAACGTCTTGAAATGACATAAAAAGAGGAAGCTGGTTAAAAGGAAATTAAAGGGAGCAGCTAAATGAGTGAAATCCTCGGCTCTGCCGTGGAGAGCATTTAAAGGCACCCAGAGAAGGTCTGGAGCCAAGATGTGCTGCAGGGGCTCCAGGAGGAACATCTGGAGCAGCTGGTGGGGCTGGGGGAGCAGTGGGGTGGGCTGGGGGTGGGGATGGAGCAGGAGATCCCGGAGGGATCGAGGGGCTGGCGCCTTGCCAGGGGTTGGCAGCCAGGGAAGAGCCCGTGGAGCTACAGGAGGGGCTCTGGGAGCGGGAATTGCTGCTGGATGGAGGCTGAAGGACGGAGTGACCCCGCAGGGACACCGGGCTGAGCCTCCCCAGCTGCCGGCGAGGTTTTGTTCTCATTCCCTTCCTGTCGCTGTGTTTAGAGGTTGAAAGTCCTTCGATGAGGACAATTTTCAGGGAGAATCCAGGCGGCTCCATCCTGAGGTGTGAGGATCAGGGGCAGGGAGAGGACAGAGCCCAGCCGGGTTCCCGGTGTGGCTGCTGCTCCCAGGGCCATCCCAGTGTCCCTGTGCAGGGGGACATGGGCTGAGGGACCCTCAAACCCAAGTGCTGAGGAGCTTTTGGAGCAATCCTTGAATCATTGAGGTTGGAAAAGCCCTCTAAGGTCATCAAATCCACCCCAGTGCTGCCAAGGCCACCACTGACCTGTGTCCCCAAGTGCCATATTTAGGTGGTGTTTAAACCTCCCAGGGTTGGGACAATCACCCCATGGCCCAAGGGAAGCACCCAGGGTGAAGCTCTTTATCCACCAGCAGATCGGTGCTTTCCCAAACCAACCCTTGTGGGACACAGGGATGGGATGTCAGGGGGTGAGAGGGGTCCCGGCCTGGTTTAGGAAGCAGAGCTGGTGCTCAAACAGTCCCCAGCTGTTGGGAACAGTGTGGGAGACCTTGAACGAAGAGCTGGCGGGGGGGGGAAAGAGATTTATGTGGGGTTTTATTGATTATTCTGATGCTTTGGGTTTTAACTTTCATATTTTTCAAATCCTGCACTGCCTGGTGTGTAACTCTGAAGTTTCTTGTAGCCTGTTCACTTCTGCTCTCTCATTCCAGGTAGACATAACAAAGCCTCTCCAGGCCTGCTCTCCAAGGACACCCAGACCGTCCTAGGCCCAAAATGTGTAAAGCAAAGCCTCTAAAGGAGGGGCAAGCTTGGGGAAAATACATAATTAACTGAAGCTTTAACTGGAGAATTAACCCTGATATGCAAATGAACCAAACCTATACAAGTGTGAAGAACTCGTGGCCTGCCGTCCATCCTGGGGCCCATTTTGAGAGTACGTCTGGCTCCCCAGGGGTACCTTTGAAGGCCTTTCAAATAAATACCTCCCTTTATTCCCTTACTCCTGTCTAGTCTCTGTTTTCAGGTGGCCACTTCAGGCATCAATTCCCAGAGAAAAACGTGGAAGCTCAGAGGTGGATCCAAACTCCCTGAGTGGGGTTGGATGTGCTGAGGCCTGGCAGCCGGCCTCAGCCTGAGCTGGCTGACAAGGGGAGTCCTGGGCACTGTGTGATTAACACCATCGGTGTTATCGAGCTAAAAATAGATGACAAAGGTGCTTATGTACAACCTTGTGTGGTTATCTGCAAGAAATGTATCATTTTAAGAAACTTTCCCAACTGAATTGAGGGTTTGCAGGGTATTTTAGGGGGAAACCCTCCCAGCCGAGGCCTGGCCCTGGCTGGTCGGGACGTGTGCCTCGGATTCAGGAGTTTCTGTGCTAAAAACACCATCAAGTCACTTCAACTTGGGCCTAGAAGCTGGACCCACTCTTGGGGTGAATTTGGAGACCTCACCTATGGGTGGATCCATTTTCTCGATTGCTGGGAAGGGTTCTGCAGGTCCTCGCGGTGAAATGGGGCTCCCCAGCAGATCTGGGTGACGGTGAATTATTGAGGCAGCTGGTGATGGATCTTTCTAAATTACTGAGGGAATTATATGAGGATTCCTTTCTCTCATGCAGTAATGATCAGCTGCATTACCTTGGTTTTGCTTGTTGCCGAAGCCAGGCGTGGAGTTTTGTTGGACATATCATTTGTATTTTATATATATATTTTTTTCACATTTATTTTTCCTTTCTATTCCTGCTAAAACCAGACCGTTCCTTCCACGGGTGTCCAGGTTCGTTAAATCACCCCCGTTAATTGGCAGAGCAGGGGTGGCTCGGGGTGATGTGCAGTTCACTTGAAAACATGGAATCAGGGAATGGTTTGGGTGGGAAAGGACCTCAAAGCTCATCCCATTCCACATCCAACCTGGCTTTGGACACTTCCAGGGGTGGAGCAGACACATTTTACATGAGGATTGGCACATTTGGAGTGAATTCCCACATCCATGACCCACAGAAAGGTGATTTTTAGGGATGAAGGGGTAGGCCCGTGCATGGATGCCTGTTTGCACGAGTCTGGAGGCCCTGGCAGCATGCAGGGGGCTCTGGTGGCATTCAGGCTGCTCAGAGCATTCAGGGAGGGCTGTGAAAAGGGAGCTGGAATATTTGTAGGGATAAAAATGATTCAGGAGAGCCAAATCAGGGGCTGAATGCGAGAAGCTGAAGAGGGTCCCGTGATGCTCATGTACAGAATTGCAGATTGCTGCCGATTCCAACCCGTGGGAAGCCGGATTCAAAGGAAGCACAGGGAGTGGATGGTGTCTGGCACAGCTGGCAGGGAATGGCTGGAGCAGGAATGGGAATTCTGGCCAGGAGGTCAGGACTGGCTGCTCTGGAAAGGGTGGGGCAGTGCCCGGCTCAGGGAGAAGGGAAGGGAGTGGGGCAAATCTCTCAAGAGAGGTGACAGGTTGGCATTTCCCACCAGGTGAGAAGTGGGAGAGGAGATGGATCTGATCCCATCCCTTCATGGATCCAATCCCTTCCTGTCCCTTCATGGATCCAATCCCTTCCCATGAGCCTGAGGGCTGGAAGCAGAGCCTGTTCAAAATGAGCTCACAGCCAAAGTCATGGCCCAGAAAGTTCAGTCCAGGAGGGAATCATGGAATCACGGAGCTTGGAAAAGCCCTCCAGGATCATCAAGTCCACCCTGTCCCCAGCCCAGAGCTCTGAGTGCCACCTCCAGCCCTTCCTTGGACACCTCCAGGGATGGGCACTCCAAACCTCCCTGGGCAGCCCCTGCCAAGGCCTGAGCACCCTTTCCATGAGGAAATTCCTGCTGCTGTCCACCCTGAGCCTCCCCTGGCCCAGCCTGAGGCCATTCCCTCTCCTCCTGTCCCTGTTCCCTGGGAGCAGAGCCCGACCCCCCCCGGCTGCCCCCTCCTGTCAGGGACTTGTGCAGAGCCACAAGGTCCCCCTGAGCCTCCTTTGCTCCAGGCTGAGCCCCTTTCTCAGCTCCCTCAGCCACTTAAAACTTTCCAGAGACTTCTAAATTTCCCTTGAGAGCAGCCTGGGCTGTGTCCATGGGTGAAGGACCAGCACAGGTTCAGTCACAAAATCCTGGACGTTGTCCCTGCCCATGGCAGGGGTTGGGACAGGATGGACTTCGAGGTCCCTTCCAACCCAAACCATTCCGTGATTCTGTGATTCTGAACTCTAAATAACAGAATTCTAAATTGTTGTGACATCACAGAATCACGGAATGGCTCGGGTTGGAAGGGACCTCAAAGTCCATCCAGTTCCAACTCCCATTTTTGCCCCTGTGCCATGAATTCAGGCACAGGTGAGGCACAGAAATATTCCTCAGTACATCCATGGGGAAGGTGTCACTGCCACTGCCTGGGCATCCCTTGGGATCGGGGATTTGCCCAGAGAAGCTGTGGCTGCCCCTGGATCCCTGGAAGTGTTCCAGGCCAGGCTGGACAGGACTTGGAGCAGCCTGGGACAGGGGAAGGTGTCCCTGCCATGGGAGGGGGTGGGATGAGATGATTTTTAAAGTCCCTCAAACCCAAAGCGTTCCATCACTCTGCATTTCCATGCCATTGGTTGCTTTCCTTGGTTTCCCACATTTCTCAGCTTCTCTCGGCTCTGTCCCTGGAGGGAACGGTGGCATTTCCCGAGCAGGAAATCCCTCCTGGAGCCTGAGGGCAGCATCCATCCCCGCAGTGCTCCCAGCAGTGATGGAGGGCAGGTGGCAGGGAGGTGACACCGTTCTTCCGAGTGGCTGAGTCCGTGACACCAGAGCAACATCGAACCACTGAGCAGGCAAATCTGGGTCTGGGATCTGCTTCCCTGGGAAATGAGAGGGATGGTTTTCCACGGGCTCTGCTTGTTGGAACATCTTCTGCTCGGTTAGAGCGGCTCCAGCGCCAGCGGCACCGCTGCAACCCTGCCAGGAGCAACATCTGGGATGAGGGATCCCCTGGGGTCTGGGATGAGGGATTCCTGGGGTCTGGGATGAGGGATCCCTGGGATATGGGATGAACAATCCTTGGGGTCTCGGATGAGGGATTCCTGGGGTCTGGGATGAACAATCCTTGGGGTGTGGGATGAGGGATCCCTGGGGTCTGGGATGAACGATCCCTGGGGTCTGGGATGAACAATCCTTGGGGTGTGGGATGAGGGATCCCTGGGGTCTGGGATGAACGATCCCTGGGGTCTGGGATGAACAATCCCTGGGGTCTGGGATGAGGGATTCCTGGGGTCTGGGATGAACGATCCCTGGGGTCTGGGATGAAGGATCCCTGGGGTCTGGGATGAGGGATCCCTGGGGTCTGGGATGAACGATCCCTGGGGTCTGGGCTGAAGGATCCCTGGGGTCTGGGATGAACGATCCCTGGGGTCTGGGCTGAAGGATCCCTGGGGTCTGGGATCAACAATCCTTGGGGTCTGGGATGAGGGATCCCTGGGGTCTGGGATGAACAATCCCTGGGGTCTGGGATGAACAATCCCTGGGGTCTGGGATGAACAGTCCCTGGGGTCTGGGATGAAGGATCCCCAGGGTCTGGGATGAACGATCCCTGGGGTCTGGGCTGAAGGATCCCTGGGGTCTGGGATCAACAATCCTTGGGGTCTGGGATGAGGGATCCCTGGGGTCTGGGATGAACAATCCCTGGGGTCTGGGATGAACAATCCCTGGGGTCTGGGATGAACAGTCCCTGGGGTCTGGGATGAAGGATCCCCAGGGTCTGGGATGAACGATCCCTGGGATCTGGGATGAGGGATCCCTGGGGTCTGGGATGAGGGATTCCTGGGGTCTGGGATGAACAGTCTCTGGGGTCTGGGATGAAGGATCCCAGATTTCTCCTTTTACAGGTCTGGGGGTGGGCAGAGCTCAGCCTGAAACTGGGGTCTGGGATGAAATCCGGGCTCCTGGAGGCGATCCTGGAGGTGCTGGGGAGCTCCCTCGCTCTGGTGGCTTGGCAGAGGCAGGGACAGGCTGGAGTCACCGTCCGGGTGCAGTCGCCGTCCCTGGAAGTGTCCAAAAAACGCGGGGATGTGGCCCTTGGGGATGGGTGAACATGACAGGGCTGAGGGAAAGGTGGGACCCAGCCTGAGGGGGCTTTTCCAAGCCCAACAATTCCCTCATTCCCCCAATGTCCAGCCCTGCTGATGCTGGGGGCCAGGGTGACAAATTCCAGAGGCCAGCGTGACCCCAGGCTGCCACATCCCGGAGGAATCTCTGGAACATCCCCCTGGAGCCAGGAGGTCGTGGCAGGTCACAGATTCCTGGTGTAATTCCTGCCCCCTCTGCTCCAGGGAAAATGAATTCAGCCCTGCAAAGCTGTTAGGGGTCTCTTGGCCAGGTGACAAAGTTGGCTGAAGAAAAGTGATAAATATATCATTAAAATATAAAAATATTTTTTAAATTAAAAAAATTAAAAATTTTAAAAAAATATAAAAATATAATCGTCTAAAAATATAAAAATATTTTAAATAAACTATAAAAATATAAAAAATAAAATAAAAATATATAAAGATATGAAAATATAAAAATAAAAAATCTAAACATATAAATATAAAAATATAATAATGTAAAATATAATAATAAAAATGTTAAAATCTTTTAAATATATAAAAAATAAATAAAATATATAAAAAATAGGAATATATTAATATAAATATATAAATAAATAGAAATATAACATAGAATATAAAAATGTAAAATACAATTGTATAAGAATATTATATATAAAAATATTTAAAATAAACCATTAAAATATAAAAATATAAAAATATAAAAATATAGTATAAAATATTAAAATAAAATAGAAATAGAAATACATAAAAATAGAAATACATAAAAATATAAAATTATAAGATTATAAAATTATAATATAAAAATATAATATAAAGATAGAAATAGAAATAGAAATAGAAATAGAAATAGATCTGTGAGTTGCCCCTCTCCCAGCCCTGCAGGGCGCTGCAGCTGCACAGTTGGGGTTAAACTCAGCCCACGGGAGAAAGTCATGGATTCAAATCCAGCTGTATTCCAGATCCCCAAGAAAGAGCCCTTGGGAATGGAGGGGGAGGATTGGCAGGCCCTAAACGAGATAGAAATTTCGGGAACTGGGGCGCCCTGAGCCGAGGGAGGTTTGGCAGAGATTGAATGAATCATCCCAGTCCAAACCAGTGAAATTCCGTAGAGAGAGGGCTCGGACTGGAACAGGACAATGCTGCTGCGTCCCTGGCCCAGGAGCGTGCCACCGAGCTCCTGGCAAACGCCACCACGGAAGGAACCGGAGCGAGAGCTGAGGGAGGGAGCGGATTTTTCCTGGAATACGTGGGAAAAGCAGCCAAAGTGGGCTGGAGGCAGCGCTGGGAACATCCACGGAGCAAGCGGGGAAGATGAGCCATGGAAGGGATTCTTTGCAGTGCTGTTGGTTGTGGAAGCAAACACGGAGTTTGCCAGGCTGGAATCAACCTTCATCCGAGGAGATGCTCCAATCTGAGGAGCCTGGAGCAAAAATTCTGGATCCAGGGGCATGGAATGGGTGGTGATAAATCCTCGGGGCTGGTTTCGTGCTCCAGACTCCTTAGGAAAGGCAGGAATGAGGCTGCTCAGTTAGAAATGCTGCTGGAGGGTGGAAAACCATGGGATTATCCACCAGAAAAGACCTGGCAGAGCTCTGTGTGCTCCCTAATCCCTCAGAAAGGTGGGAAAAGCCAAAAGGCTGTCCAGGATTCCTGGAGGAAGAGGCGGCCGAGTGCTCGGATGGGGCAGAGAGGAGGAATTCCTGGAATGGGCTGTGCTGGGATTCCCAAAACGCTTCCAGCAGCATCCTGCTCCAAAGGCTGCCGGGAAGACGAGCAGCACCAGGATGAGAAGAAAAACGCTGGAAAGTGGGGAGGTCAGGAATGAGGTGGGAGGGAACAGCCAGCCCTGAGTGGGGAGAGCTGCAGGCACCAGGAGAGGCTGGAAAAATGAGCTGGGGGGGTGCAAGGACATGGGAAATCCCCGGCTGGAGGCACTGGGAAGGTGCTGGGAGAGGCGTCCCACATTCCTGCCTCGTTCCCACCATTCCTGGATGTCATAGTGGGAAGGAAACTCCTGCTCTGCCCCAGCACAGCAGCTCCAGCCTCGTTCTCTAATTAGCACTGGCCTCTAATTGAGACTCTAATTAGCAACGGTCGGGGTTGGGGTGGAGGCAATTGCGCATCCAATGGAGGAAAAACAGCAAATCGGGAGAAAAGGAAGTGGTGGCAACCACTGAGCTCTGTGGGGTCGCCTGGGCTGGGCTGGGTGTTCCCTTCACTCCGGGAGAAGGCAGAATCCCAGGAAACTTGGAAAAATTTTCAGGATTTTGAAAAAGGAAACATCAGGAAAACTGCGCTCCCCTTTCCGGGGAGGGGAATTATCCTTTGGGAGAAGAAAGTTCGGGGTGCTGAAGTGCAAAGAACAGGCCTGAGCTGGTGGCTGAGGGATTTCTGCAAGGAAATCTGGGATGAGAGCAGGGAGAGGGGTTGTCTTGGATGCATCCAGCTGTGGTGCTCCCACTCCTAAAAGTCCGTTTGGGAACTTCAGAGGAAATAGCCACAAGTACAATTTGGAATCACGGAATGGTTTGGGTTGAAAAGGACCTCAAAGCTCATCCCCGTGGGCAGGGACACCTCCCACTATCCCAGGCTGCTCCAAACCCCGTCCAGCCTGGCCTTGGACACTTCTGGGGATGGCGTTTAGAGGCTGGAAAATCTGCTTTGGAGAGAAGGGCCCAAAAAGGCCCCAAAATGATCTGATTTCCACCCGCAGTTCAGTGCCAGGGTGGAACACGGAGCAATCCCAGCTGGAGCCCGAGGGAAGCAGAGCCAGGCAAGGCGGAGGCACCAGACCATCAGTGCAGAGAAACCTTTGGGGTGCTGCGGGGGCTCCCCTGGGACTGTTCAAGACCCTCATTCCTAAAAGATGGGACTGGAGCAGGGAGCAGGGGCTGTGCTTGGGGATGAGCTGGATCCTTTGGAGCTCCGGGATCCAGGAATGCACCAGGACCTCTTGCTGGGCTCCCAGATTTCTCCCCCTGCGGTGAGTGCAGGCCCAGCAGGCACCCACAGTTGTCCCAAAATCCATGGGATCGGGGTGGTTCTGCCCCCTGTGGCCTTGGGTTGATCCCATCCTTGGCCGTCAGGAATTGCTCTGCCACGGGGGATAAGTGCCCGGCTGTTGGCAGAGAAGGCATTTCTTGGAACGGAAACCCTCTCTTCTCTCCCTCCTCTCTTTCCTCTCTCATTCTTCCCCTTTCCCTTCTCTCTTCTCTCATCCTCTCCTTTTCTCTGTTCTCTGTTTTCCTCTTTTCTGCTCTTTTTCCTCTCCTCTCTCATTTTCTTTTTCCTTTCCTTTCCTTTCCTTTCCTTTCCTTTCCTTTCCTTTCCTTTCCTTTCCTTTCCTTTCCTTTCCTTTCCTTTCCTTTCCTTTCCTTTCCTTTCCTTTCCTTTCCTTTCCTTTCCTTTCCTTTCCTTTCCTTTCCCTTCCCTTCCCTTCCCTTCCCTTCCCTTCCCTTCCCTTCCCTTCCCTTCCCTTCCCTTCCCTTCCCTTCCCTTCCCTTCCCTTCCCTTCCCTTCCCTTCCCTTCCCTTCCCTTCCCTTCCCTTCCCTTCCCTTCCCTTCCTTTCCTTTCCCTTCCCTTCCCTCTTCCCTTCTCCCCTCTCCTCCCTCGTCTCTCATTCCTTCTCTCCCCTCTCCCCTCTCATCCCTTCTCTCCTCTCTCCCCTTTTTCCTCTCCCTTTCTCCTCCCTCCTCTCCCCTCCTCTCCACTCCCATTTTCCCAGGACTCAGCTCTGGCCCCGGGTAACTCCTGTGAAATCCCAACGCAAAGCGGGGGAAGGGGGGGTTCTTTGGGGGGCAGGAATTTGGGATGGCAAATCGGGCTTTAAAATGAGCAAAAACGACCCCGTTAAGCGTGGAGTCCTGAGCCGGGTTTAGGAGGCTGCAAATCCCGGTCTGCCGCGGGGGAGGCTCGGACCGCTCCCAGCCCAGCTGCCTTTGTGCTTCCAGGGCTGCCAGCCCGGAAATAATTTGCCTCTCCAGTAATTAACGACTCCCGTGTCTCACCCCAACTGTGGGATCTGCTCCTTCACGTGGAAAATTCCCCCTGTCCGTCCCCATCCCGGCTCTTCCTGGGAGCAGCGAGGAGCTGGAGCAGCTGCCCGAGGAGCCCAAAAGGACCCAGATTCCAGCGGGAGGAGAAGGAGGGAACAGCGGGGGATGGGGCTGAGGTTCCTGACACCGCGAGGGGGTGAAGCAGAGCTGCCGTTCCCCCAAAATTCCACGGAATTCCACAGATTTCCCCAAATCCCACAGGACCAGAACGGTGTGCGCTCAGATTCAGGAGGAGAGAAATTCAAGGATGAGAAAAGGAAGTGATCCTCAGGCAGCGGGAAGTGAGAGTAGGGTTAGGTGGGATGTGGGGAGGGAATCCTTCCCTGTGAGGGTGGGGAGGGGCTGGGATGGAATTCCCAGAGAAGCTGTGGCTGCCCCTGGATCCCTGGAAGCGTCCAAGGGCGGGTTGGACGGGGTTTGGAGCAGCCTGGGACAGTGGAAGGTGTCCCTGCCCGTGACAGGGAGTGGGAATGGAGGAGCTTTAAGGTCCTTCCATCCCAAACCAGTCTGGGATTCCAGGATTCTGGGATTCCAAGGGAAAGGGGGGGACTTACTGCTGGAGGAGGCTGAGGAAATACAAGGCCAAAAAAGCACCAGAAAACTGCAGAAATCCTTCAGCAGAATCTGATGGGACATCTCCAACATCCCTGATTCCACAAATTCCCAATATTCCCATCCTGGGCCCACTCAGCACCCTCGGAGCAAAGCCAGGCATGTTTGGGATCCTGGGCTTTGCCCCGAGCTCTTCCCTGACCCCGAGCTGAGGACAAACGTTGTTTTCTCGTAGGAACAGCACAGCTGGAAGGCTGGAACCAAAATATTTATCAGCGATGAGAACTCTGGAGTCTCACTTCTGGAGAAAGTTGATTTTAAAACCGCAGTTTTTTAGTGATAAACTCACCTGGGGAAGTGACCTGGAGCTTCTTCAGGACGAGCTGTGACCAGGCCAGGACCCCAGGAACGGCTGGAGCTGGGCCAGGGGAGGTTTAGGCTGGATATCAGGGAAAAAGATTCCTCCCCCAGAGGGTGCTGGGCACTGCCCAGGCTCCCCAGGGAATGGGCACGGCCCCGAGGCTGCCAGAGCTCCAGGAGAGCGTTTGGACAGAGCTCTCAGGGATGCCCAGGGTGGGAATTTTGGGGCTGAGCAGGGCCAGGGGTTGCACTCAGCCCTTGTGGGTCCCTTCCAGCTGAGGATATTCCTTGAGGATAAAATCCTTTCCGTGCTGCTTTTTGGGATGAGCTGCTTGGTGTGTCCAAAACCCTTCCCCGTTCCCTGCGAGCAGGATCCGTGTCCTGCTCCTCCAGGACTCAGCACGGCGAGGATTACCTCACTCAAAAATTCCCTGAAATGCTGTCCCTGGCTGAACCCAGCCAGGTCGGCAGCGAACATGTGGGAGCGTGTGTCGGAGCGGGAGCTTTTCCAACTCCCACACTTGGCTCCTTTCCTTGGATTCATCCTTGGATGGCTTCGCCGAGCCCGTCCTGGCTGCCGGAGCATCACCTGCAGCTCCCCCCGTGAGTGCAGCGGCTGCCAGGCAGGAAAAGCCTTTTCCCGGCGCTCCTGGGGTGGGAATGCTCCTCTCCCAGTGCCGGGAGAATGGGATGTGGCTGGAATAACCTGGGAATAACCTGGAGCGAGGCTGGGAGCCGCCGGAGCGTGCGGGGAGCTGGAATCGCGGCGGGAGCAGCGCTTCTCTCGTGGATTTTGCTGCTCTTTGATGCGGAGTCGCTGCCCCTCCCCAGCAGCTCGGGGAGGGGGGAACAGGGGCAGGGAACTCCTCCCGCTCAAAAAATCCCGGGAAAACTCCTCCCGCTGCAACATCCCGGGGTTTTGCCGCTTGTTTTCCATCCCTGGCCGCTCCCCGGGGGGAAAGGTCTCCGTGGCAGGGCAGGAGCAGCTCCCACTCCCAGCGCGGCTTTTCCAGCCCGCGGTGATTCCCAGCTCCAGCCCCGGAGCCTCCGGCGTTTCTCCCTCTCCTCTCTGCCGGGATCTCCGTTGCTCTTCCCGGGAATTCGCTCTTTCTTTAAATCAGATTTTACACCTCGTTTCCACTTTCCAGGGGTGCGGGATCACGGGAGAGGAGCGGTCTCTCCGTCGGTGCATCCTTGGGCATTCCCGAGGTTGAGAAATGCCATTTTGGGAGTTTAAAAATGCAGGTTTGGAGGTTAAAAAATCATGCGGTTCTAGAGGTGAAAGAACCGCAGTTCTGGGTGTGAAAAATGCAGCGCTAGAGGTTAAAAATGCCATTCTGGGGGTTAAAAAATGCAGAGGTCAAAAATGCAGTTCTAGGTGTGAAAATGACGTTCTAGGGCCTAAAAATGCCATTCTGGAAGTTTTAAAATGCAGTTCTTGAGGTTAAAAAAAAATTCCTGCCGCTCTAGAGGTTAAAGAACCACAGTTCTGGGTGCAAAAAATGCAGTTCTGGAGGTCAAAATCTGCAGTTCTAGGTGTAAAAAATGCAGTTACAGAGGTCAAAAAATGCCATTCAAGGTGTAAAATGCAGCTCTCGAGGTACAATAATGCAGCTCTAGGTGTGAAAATGACATTTTAGAGGTTAAATATTACATTCTAGATGTTTGGAAATTCTGTTCTAGAGGTAAGAGGGGGAAATTCAGTTCCTGAGGTTCAAAATGCTGCTCTAGAGGTAAAAATCCCAGGTTTTTTGTGCCAAAATCTGCCGTTCTAGAGGTTCAAAGTGCAGTTCTAGGTGCAAAAAAAGGCCCAGAATCTGGGATGGGGGTGGTGGCACCGGGGATCTCCATGGAGAGATGGGATTTAGGGTTGTTCCCATTTTCCCTGTTCCCCACCTGCCCTGGGGGGTGCAGGATTTTTGGAAATCCACATTTTCAGGGCGGGGGGGGGGAGGCCTGGGAGCCAAGGAAATTCCAGCCCATTCCATGGGATTGACGGTGATTTTCCCCCTCCGGTCTCGTGCTCCTGTGGGACTCACGTTCTGTCATCCCTTAATTGCCAATTTATCCTCATCTGCCACATTCATCATTCCATCGGGATAACGGGCTGGAAAAGCCCACGTTCTGTGAATTCCCAGCTATTCCCTGTCTTGGCAGGCCGGGAATTACCCAAATCTTCCAGATACTCGCACGGAACGAGCTCTTCTCCCTCCTGCTGGAGCTCCCAGCTCCGTTCTCACTCCCTCAACTCCACTCATGGATCTGCCTCGGCCGCATCCCGAGCTGGACCAGGAATTCTGCGTGGAATTTCGGTCAGGATAGGATTCTTCCCAAGACTTCTTCCTCTCAGGGAGTCCCATTTCCACCCCTGGGTTTGTTCCTCCTCGCCTGTGACACGAGGTGCGATCTCCTCCCGGAGACTGAGATTTCCCGGGAAATCTGGGTCACTGGATCAGCCTGGAGGGAACCCGCAGCGATTCCGTGGCAGCTTTTGAGGGGGAGGAAACGGGGCTTGGATCCCACGTGGATCCCGTGGGGGCTGAGGGGTTTTCCAGCCCTCTCCAGAGGCGGGACAGGGACGCGCTCCCACCTCGGCCCTGCTGCCTCTGTTTCCCTCAGGCCTCGTGGCTCCGCTCAGCCCCTGCCATGGTTTTCCCACCTTGGAATCGGGGATTTGGGAATCCTGACAGCCTCAGGCTCTCGTGGATCACTCAGGATCCAGCAAACCCCAGGCCTGCCTCGGGCGTGGATTCGGCTGCAGACCCTTCTCACCTCCCGCATCCTCAGGGATCCTCCCGGCCTTTCCTGGGAAGCTCTGCAGGGATTTGCTCCTGGATTGGCCCCTCTCCGTGCCTGGATGTGAATCCCAGGAATCAGAGCAGTGGGAATGGTGTTTAACCGACTGGTAAATGGAATCATTGGCTCCAGACCCCCGAAGGGTTTGAGTGCATCGGGCAGAGCAGGAAAATCGGGAACCACAAATAATTCCTGCCCGGACAAATGGGATAAATGTGGATTTACAGGGAAAAGTGGACACAGGGAAAGCTGACAAGCGTTCAGTGCCAGCTCTGGAGGCTCTGCTAGGACGGGAAGGAGATCTGGAGCAGATGGATTTGAGGAAAGACCTGGCAAAGAAATTCCAGCTGTGCTTAGCTCATGGAAAAGGCAAAGAGGGATCGGGAACCCCCCAGGCTCAGGCGGTGGAAGGGGGAGATTTCACCTGAGGGGTTCCTGCAGAGCCCTGGGAGCTTTGGCTGCTGCTTCCTGACAGGGGCTGGGGCACGGTGGAGATTTGGATTCATAAAAATAGGGAAAAAACCCTTCCCTGACAGCTCTGAAGGAAATTCCGTGGTCCCTGCAAGGACTGATGGATGGGGCCAGGGTTGGAATGGGAATTTGGCTTCCCTGGGCACAGGGAAGGAGGTGTGGAGCTCTGGGCTGGAGCTGGGAGCGCTCAGCACATTCCCACTCTTCCCTGGGAGGGTGGGAAGGCCCTGGCACAGGTTATTCCATGGATTCCCCATCCCTGGGAGTGTCCCAGGCCAGGCTGGACGGGCATCAGAGCATCCTGGGATAGTGGAACCTTCCCATGGAAAAGGGCTGGAGCTGGATCAGCTTCAAAGTCTCTTCCAACCCAAACCAGTCTGGGATTCTGAGTGAGAATTCTGTGTCAAGGTTCCTCCTTGGAGAAGGTTTTTTTGGGATAATCCCAGATAAAGCCATCCAGGCATCCCTGTGCCTGCTCCCAGGGCTGCATCCAGAGCTTGGGAACAGCTCCTGCTCTTTGTTGTTCTTGGCATCCCCTGCCCCAAATTCGTCACTTTGGACAAAGCCTCGCTGCAAGGATGGGAGGGAGGGGACAGGGATCTGCAGGAAGCGGAGTCCTGCCTGCTGGGAGCTGCCAGGAGGAGGAACTTGCTGGGACCAACCTTCAGGATTGGCTCGGGATGGCTGATAGGCCCTGGATGATCAATTATTTTTTTAAAAAATCACCTTAAATCTCTTCAAATTTGTGCTGAGGGAGGGATTCAGCACCTGGGGCCAGCTGAGAGCAGAGCTGGCCCTGGAGCCTTGGAGAAACCTTCTGCCATCCCCACAAATCCCCCAATTCCCTCTCTCCAGGGTACAAAATCCCCTTTTTCCTGTTTCATTCCGTATTTAACACACTCGAAAGCCCAAGAGCTGCATCAGCACCTGAATCCCACCACAGACCTGAGGCAAGGCTACCAGGGATGAAACTCGGAGTGCATCCCATCACCCCATCCTGCACCTCTTCCCACTGGATTTTTTAGGGAATTCGCTCCTAGGATCCTAAAGATGAAGGATTCCTCTTTGCTGTGATGGCACAAGGAATTCTCTGAGCTGGGCTGAAGGTTTAAAAAGGGTTAATTACAATATTCCTTGGATATTCTCGATGAGAGAAGTGAGGAAGGGACACAAAGACTTGACCAAAAAGCAGAGAAAGCTCAAAAAAAAAAAATCCTCAGAGCAGTAAAAAAAGAGAAATTTCCCTCATGAGGGAATCACCGAGGCCGGGGATGAAGAATGAGCAGCTGTGGTTCCCTCAGGCTGGGTCTGAATCCACCCTCAGCTCCCGGTGAGGTTCCATCCCAAGGAATCTGAGCTGATTTTCTTCCCAAATCCAGGGAATTTCAGCTTTGGGGGTTTTTTGTCCGTTTTACCTCTTGGGGTTTTGGGGGTTTTGTTTCCTTCCCAGGCAGCCCCAGCACCTGCCAAGCCATCAGTGGTTTCCAGGATCCCCATCAAAACCCTTCTGAGGGGGTAAAACCCACCAAATCCTGGGGTTTTTTGGGATTAAATGGTTCAAGCAGCTCTTCCCAGCCCAACTCCTGGCACCTCTGCCGTTGCAACACCCATTTTTCCCTCTTTAATTCTCACCCTGTGTCTCCTCCCCCCTCAGTCCCCTGCTCAGCGTGCACCTCTGCCCTTGAGAAGCTCCTTTCTCCTCCTTGCCTGCCCTTCCCGCACAGAATCCAGTTGGATATTAACATTCCAGACAGAAGTTATCCCAACGAGCCTGTTCTGCCAATTAAATCAGAATTCCAGCTCCTCCTGCTCGCTCCGCTTTTAATGTTTGTGCTCACGGATTCCTGGCCGTGTCCTCGTCCACTCCTGTCCTTGTCCTCCCATGAACCAGGAATGCTGCAAATCCATCCTGGAATCGCGAGGGTTTCCTGCCTGCCTCGGGGTTTTCAGAGCTCTGGTGGTTAAAATCCTGTTAATTTCCAGCCTGTGCTCCTGGCCAGTTTGTATTTATTTATTTATTCCTGTGCCAGTTTGTGCTCTGGATTAATCGGGGCTTCTCCCTCCATGGTTTTGCTTCCCTGCCGGGTTCGGAGCGAAGGTTCCTCCTCTCCTCAGCCTTCCCTGAGCTCTGCTGTTCCTCCCAGATTCCCATTCTGGGGCAGAAATCCTCGGGATCAGCTCCTTGCCTCTGCTGAATCCCACGGGAGCGGTGCTGCTGCAGCCCTCAGGATGTGCCGTCCCCCGGATCCCTCCCTGTGGATGCTGCTCCGGCTTCAGGTCGGGATAATTCCTGCTGGAATCATTCCATGGGACGTTCACCCCTGCATGGCTGCAGGGCTGATCCAGCACCTGCCGGGAGAAATCCCAGTCTGGGATGCTGGAGGCACGGGGTCCTTGGTTTGCTGTCAGCTGGAGCTGCGGGATTTGGGACTGTGCTGGGAAGGGGCAAGCTGGATCCTGCACTGGGAGCTGGGAATGGAGAAAACAGGAACTCCAGGATTTGGGATTGTGCTGGGAAGGGGCAAAGCTGGATCCTGCACTGGGCATTGGGAATGGAGAAAACAGGAGCTCCAGGATTTGGGATTGTGCTGGGAAGGGGCACAGCTGGATCCTGCACTGGGAGCTGGGAATGGAGAAAACAGGAGCTTCAGGATTTGGGATTGTGCTGGGAAGGGGCACAGCTGGATCCTGTACTGGGAGTTGGGAATGGGGAGAGCCGGAGCTGCGGGAGCTGCTGGGCAGGGATCCTGCTCAGGATGCTGGAGAACCCCCCTGGACAGGGGCTGGGGGACACTGGGTGACATCCAGCAGGAGAATATCCCTGGACAGGGGCCGGGTGATTCCAGCTGAAATCCAGCTGGAAAACAGCCCTGGATGCATTGAATTCCCAGCACAGGGACATCCCGGCTGGACAGGCCGGGGAGGGCTCGGTGCCAGGCGTGGGGACAGAGCAAGGTGAGCTCCCGGGACGGGAGTGGCTCCATGGACTCCATGAGATCCCCCGGATGGAGCCGAGAGCCGGGAGAGGCACCGGGGGTCACGTCCTGTGTGTGGCCTCGAGTGTCCCTCGGACAATGTCCGGTGTCCTGCTGGGAGCCCACAGCCAGCTCCAGGCGGGGGCATTCCATGGAGCTGCTTCTGGAGGTGAGCAGGGTCCGGCTCATCCTGGACATCCCGGACACATCCCGGCCACACCCCGGGCATATCCCGGACATGTCCTGGACACACCCTGGACACATCCCAGACATGTCCTGGACACACCCTGGACACATCCCAGACACACCCCAGACACATCCTGGACACACCCCGGACACATCCCGGACATATCCCGGGCATGTCCTGGACACACCCCAGACATATCCCGGCCACATCCCGGACATCCCGGACATACCCCGGGTATATCCCGGCCATACCCCAGACACATCCCAGACACACCCCAGCCACATCCCGGACACACCTCGGCCACACCCCGGACACATCCCGGACACATACTGGACACACCCCGGACACACCCCGGACACACCCCGGACACACCCCAGCCATATCCCGGACACACCCCGGACACAGCCCGGACACACCCCAGCCATATCCCGGACACACCCTGGACACATCCCAGACACATCCCGGACACATCCTGGACACACCCTGGACACACCCAGGACACACCCTGGACACATCCCAGACACATCCCGGACACACCCTGAACACACCCCGGGCACATCCCAGACACACCCAGGACACATTCCGGACACCTCCTGAACACACCCCGGACACATCCCGGACACATCCCAGCCACACCCCAGCCACATCCCAGACACACCTCGGACACACCCCGGACACATCTCGGACACACCCCGGCCACATCCCGGGCACATCCTGGACACACCCCAGACATATCCCAGACACACCTCGGACACACCCTGGACACACCCCAGACACACCCCAGACACATCCCGGGCACATCCTGGACACACCCCAGACACACCCCGGGTATATCCCAGCCACACCCCAGCCACATCCCAGCCACACCCCGGCCACACCCCGGCCACATCCCGGACACACCCTGGACACATCCCGGACACACCCCGGACACATCCCGGACACACCCCAGCCACATCCCGGCCACACCCCGGACACACCCCAGCCACATACTGGACACATCCCAGACACACCCCGGACACATCCCGGACACATCCCGGACACACCCCGGACACACCCCGGACACACCCCAGCCACATCCCGGCCACACCCCGGACACATCCCGGACACATCCCAGCCACATACTGGACACACCCCGGCCACACCCCGGCCACACCCCGGCCACATCCCGGCGTTCCGGCTCCGGCCATCCCCATTCCATGGGCTGGAGCCAGGAGCGCTCCTCCCCAGTTCCAGGAAGGGGACGGTGCCTCTGCAGCTGTTTGTTCCCAGGAACTGACAGTGCCAGGAATGCTGCCAAGGCTCCAGCTGATGGATGAGCCCCTCTCGGAGCCTGAAAAGATTCCAGGGATGTGGAATCTGAGTGTGGGGATGATGGGGAAGGGGCAGAACTGGGAATGGGGAGCGTTGTAAGGGATCCTCACATCTGGGGGAGTCCAGGGAATGGGAATGGGCAGCCTGAGACAGGGAGAATGTGGAAGGAGTTAAGGCCAAGGGGAGATCCTGAGCCAAGGGGAAGCGAAGTGCCTTAAAAGCATTAAATTGAGCAATTTGGGAATGAGTCATGGAATCTTAGAATCCCGGAATGGTTCGGGGTGGAAGGACCTTAAGGATCATCCATTCCCACCCCTGCCATGGGCAGGGACACCTCCCACTGTCCCAGGCTGCTCCAAGCCCTGTCCAACCTGACCTTGGACACTGCCAGGGATCCAGGGACAGCCACAGCTGCTCCGGGCACCCTGTGCCAGGGCCTGCCCACCCTCCCAGGGAGGAATTTCTCCCTACAGAAGGAAGGAATTAAGGGAATGGAGAATTCCCAGGGCAGGGGGTGCCACAAAAATGGGGGAGTTGGGAGTTAAAGATTTCCTGCCATGGGAATGTTTGGGAATCAGCGCTTGCAGCAGAACGGGGCATTCCAGGGAAGTCAGCAGATCCCAGGGGCTGTGGGGGCTGACTCCCCTTGGAGATCGGGGGGAGCAGAAAGCAGCCAGGATTGCCAAATCCAGGGAATCACTCCTCGTGCCCGGCCTCGTGCTGCTCCCACGCCTTGGAAACATTTCCTGGCCATTCCCGGCAGAGCCAGGAGCCCCTGGTGACCTGTTGGGATCTGCCAGGCTGATCCCAGGATCTCGGGGAGGGCCCAGCCCGGCCTGGCTGCACACCCCTGAGAATTCCCCTCCATCCACAGCTCCTTCCCAGCCATGGAATGATGGCCTGGCCGGGGTCTGTCCCTGCTGAGCCACCCAAGCTCCGGAGCTGGGATCATTCTCCTTCCTTGCTCTGCTCCAGGAAATTCCAGCCTCGGTGGAAGCTGTGGGAGCAGCGCCAGAGAGCCTGAATTTCCATCCTGTGATTCCCACCGTGATTCCCTGACCTGGGGGTGACAGGAGGAGACCTGGGGGGTGTGAGGAGCCCCTGGGGACCCCCCTCTGATGAGCCCCGACCCCCCCAGTGTGGCCACTGTCCCCTCCACCCCTCCCAGGCCAGGCCAGGGCTTGGGGACAGCTGGGATGGGAATGGAGCGATCCAGGGATGGGAATGGAGTGATCCAGGGATGGGGACAGCACCGGGATCAGGAGTGGGAGCAGGAAGAAGGGTTGGAACAGGGAACTGGAACAGGGCAGGGCTGGGGGTCAGGGTGAGCCCCCGGCTCGGGACTCTGCCTGACTCCTCTGCAGGGAATGTTGTGCTCACAAAATTCCCACAGATCCCGGGTTTTCCGGGATAATTGCACCAATTAAAGAGCTGGAAAGGGGGACACCCACAAGTGGCACAGGTTGAGTGGGCGTGGGGGGCTGCCCCTGCCCCCCCGGGTGTGCCCAGGGGGTGTCTGAGCTTCAGAGCAATCCTGAACCTTCTCCAGAGCAATCCTGAGGCTCCTCCAGAGGGATCCCGAACCTCCTCAGAGCAATCCCGAGCCTCCTCCAGCTGCTCTTGTGCTGAGCTTGGGTGGGTGTGACACCACCACCACCTCCACCTCCTCCTCCACCTCCTCCTTCTCCTCCTCCTCCTCCTCCTCCTCCTCCTCGTCCTCCTCCTCCTGGCACCACACGAGGATGGGCTCAGGAGCTGTGGGATGGATTCGTCCCTTTCGTGTGGTCGCCAGCCCGTAAATGCAGGGGACAAAGGTGTCCCCTGGAGCCCTGAGCTGCCCTGGGACTGAGAGGAATCCCCGCCCTCCCTGGAGACACTGCCCAGGTGTCACCTCCTTGTCCCCCTGGAAGGACATCCCACAGGGGACGGGGAGAGTCCCACCTTCTGTGGGAGGACAGCGGAGACATGGTGGGGTGGCAGCCCCTGGCATGAAGCAAAGGGTTGGTCCCCCCTGGAGCCACCTGCTCATCCCTCCTGGTGCCACCTGTTTGTCCCCCGGGGCCACCTGCTCTTCCCCCCTGGTGCCACCTGCTCGTCCCTCCTGGTGCCACTGCTTGTCTCTCCTAGTGCCACCTGCTGATCCCCCCCGGTGCCACCTGCTGATCCCCCCCGGTGCCACCTCCTCATTCCCCCTGGTGCCACCTCCTCATCCCCCCTGGTGCCACCTGCTTGTCCCCTGGGTGCCACCTGCTCATCCCCCCCTGGTGCCACCTGCTTGTCCCCTGGGTGCCACCTGCTCATCTCCCCCTGGTGCCACCTCCTCATCCCCCCTGGTGCCCCCTGCTCGTCCCTCCTGCTGCCACCCCCTCATCCCCCCTGGTGCCACCTGCTCATCCCCCCTGGTGCCACCCCCTCATCCCCCCTGGTGCCGCTTGCTGATCCCCCCCTGGTGCCACCTGCTCGTCCCCCGAGTGCCACCTCCTCATCCCCCCCCAGGTGCCACCTGCTTGTCCCTCCTGGTGCCACCTCCTCATCCCCTCTGGTGCCACCTGCTTGTCCCCCTGGTGCCAGCTGCTTGCAGGGCTGCAGACGCAGTGGGCAGGGGCTGGGAAGGGGAGGAATTGTCCCGGCTAGGTGCCACTTTCTCCTCAGGCTCAGCCCAGCCTCCCAGGGAGGAGCAGCGAGGCTGGAGCCGAGCCAGAGCTTGGGATGAGACATCTCAGAATTCGAGAATATCCTGAGCTGGGTCATCCAGCCCAACTCCTGGCCCTGCCCAGCCCCAAAATTCCCACCCCAGGAGCGGTGCCCAAACCCCGGTGCTCCGGCAGCCTCGGGAACGTGCCCGTTCCCCGGTCAGCGCCCGACATTCCAGGGATGTGAGGCCTGAGCGGGACGCAGGGAAGCCTGAGGGGTTCGGAGCAGGGCTGGATGACCCCGTGGGACACAGGATGGGGACGGGGCAGTGGCACCTCTGAGGACAGGCATTATGGAGCGGGTTCAGTTCGTAAACCAGGCAGAAACACCGAGTGTAGTGGTTTGGTTCAAAATATCCATTACTTACTTATTTTCCTTCTGTGAGATAAGAATTAGGAGAAAGCAAAGCAGGCACAAAACTTAAAAGAATAGAAAGAAGTTTATTGACAGACCTAAAAGAAAGGAAAAAAGTCAGACTAAGCCTTCAGAACACTTCTCCTCCCCCACCTTTCTCCCTTCTCCCACTGACAATGTAAAAAGGCAACCCTTGAGATGTTTAGTCAGGTTACCACCTCTGTAATAATCTTTCTTCCAGTTCACTTAGGGAGAGGAGTCTCTTGCTCATGCTACGGAGACATCTCCACAAGGAGCAGTTCTCTTGTGGCTTCAGTGTCACAGCGAGCAGCTGCCCGGGTTGGTTCTCTGCTCGCACGTGAAAGTCCCTTCCCTCGACCTACAGCTTTCCCCCAATTCAAGCTGGGTGTCCCCCCAGCATCGCCCCGCTCTTAAACCAGTGGCGTTTCCTCCCCTTCCCTCGCCCAGGGCTGCCTCCCATCCCTCGGGATCCCTTTTCCCATCAAAGCCCAATCCAGCCCCGCAATCCGGGCTGGCTGAGGAGAGACGGAGCTTCGGCTTCCCGGGATTTCCTGGTTTTGTGAACAGCCAGGAGGAAAGAGCTGCCTTGGCAGCAGGGTCAGCTGAGGACAGCGAGGCTGTGCCAGCCTGAGAGGAGGCCAGAAGCAGCTGGGCACATTCACGGAGGAGAAACGCAGCAAGGGCCATTAAACCTGCAAGGTTCCATCCCGGCCTTGGGAATTCCCTGAGCCGCAGGTCAGGGATCTCGGTTACGCCCTGGCACCCCCCAAAACTCCCCAGCCCGTTGGAAAACGGGGAAGGGATTAAAGGAGGGTGAAATTCTCTCACTCTCCGATGTCCTGGCGTGCTCCTCTTTTTCCTGCTCAAAGAGCTGGAGCAGCAGATTTGCTTCCTCGCTGAGGAGGACGCTTCTTTCTGGAGTTATTCCCACAAGTGAGGAGCAGCTGATGCTCCATCAGCGGCGATAATGAAGTGGAATTCACATGGAATTGCAGACGGAGCCGTTCCGGGGAGCTCCCTGCAGGAATTACGGGGTGGAAGTGATGGGAGATGAAACAGTGAAGGAGCTTGGGGTGTCTGGGGCTCCATCCTGGGGCTGTTCCCTGGGGCTGTGGGACAGGAGAACAGGCACAGGCCGGACAGGGAGGGTCCCTGGGCAGGCTCCGAGGCCAAGAGAAGGGAGAATCCCGGGAATCTCCCTCCCACAGCCACAGCCTCCCCACGTTTGCTCCGTTCCCTGAGTGCACAGAGAGTTTTTGCCTCTCCCTGGCAGGGAACGAGGCCTCCAGGCGCCAAGATCCCGGGATATTCCTGCTGGAAGGGGGATGCTGGGCACGGGGCAGCCAGTGAGGCTGGACACAAATCCCTCTCCACCCCTGGAGCTGTTCCAGCTGCCCCTGGCTGAGCCGCTGGAGCTGTGCTGGGAAAAGCTTCTCCCTGCCCTGCCCTGGATGCTGGACAGGCTCTGCACCTGCCAGGAGAGCAGCCAGGCCTTTCAGGAGCTCTGCTGTCCTATCCCACCTCTCTCCAGTTTTCCCAAGCGTTTCCTCCTCATTCCAAACCCCCGTGCCAGAGTTACAGCCCTGCATGGACCCGTCGTGGTCGGCACTGGGGCAGCTCTGAGGGAAACTCTTCCTCAGCTCCCGGGGGTCATTCCAGAGGAGGAATCCTGCCCCGGGTCCCTGGGAGCTCCCCGCACTCCTCCAGCCTCCCCATTCCCTTCCTGGCTCCAGGATTCCTCCTCTGGAAGGACCCCCGGGAGCTGAGGAAGAGTTTCCCTCAGAGCTGCCCCAGTGCTGACCACGACGGGTCCATGCAGGGCTGTAACTCTGGAACGGGGGTTTGGAATGAGGAGGAAACGCTTGGGAAAACTGGAGAGAGGTGGGATAGGACAGCAGAGCCCCTGAAAGGCCTGGCTGCTCTCCCAGCAGGTGCAGAGCCTGTCCGGGATCGCATCCCTGCTGGCTCCCCACGCTCCTCCAGCCTCCCCATTCCCTGCCCGGCTCCGGGATTCCCGCTGGAAGCGGGGCTGGGACAGCCCTGACACCCCCCAGCCATTTGTGAGGTGGCAGCACCCAAGGAGGGACCAAAGCTTGGGGCAGCTGAGCCGGGACCCAAAGCTCCCCCTCGTTATTCCAAAGTGTCCAACGTAAATACTCCGGGAGACTTTCCCTCTTCCCACCATTTCCACAGCCCAGACCGGGAATTTCGGGATGTTTGTGCTCGGGGATGGACTGCAGGGACCAAAGCTGGGGACAGACGTGGCACTGACACCTCCCCAGGGCCCCCCAGCAGCCCTGCCTGGCCCTGTTGGGGTGTCCTGCCCACTCTGCCACCCCCAGCTGCCAGAAAAGGGACAGGAAAAGCCTCTGGGATGTCCTGGATGAGTCTGATCCTCCAAAGTCTGGGATCTGAGGTCTGGGATCTGGGATCTGGGGTCTGGGATCTGGGGTCTGGCATCTGGGATGTGGGACCTGGGATCTGGGATCTGGGGGTTTCAGTGGCGTTTCTTCCCAGTGGAATCTCCTCTGGGATCAGGAAATGCTGGGATGAGTTTCCCGTGCTGTTCCATCCCCTCCTCGAGCAGGTGCTGCCCCGCTCCCCACTCCTGCTCTGGGCTCCAGGCGGTGCTCCCTGTCCCATCCTGTCCCATCCTGTCCCCATCCCTGTCCCATCCTGTCCCCATCCCTGTCCCCTCTCCTGGCAGTGTCCAGCTGCTGCTGTCGGAGCTCCCATGGATTGAGAGTCTTTTGTTGTCCCCTGCCAGGGACAGCGATGCACAGATTCCCTGGAATCAGCCCCAGCTGGCTTTCGGGACGAGCTGGAATCTCACCCGGGCTGTGCTCGGGCTCCTGGACACCTGTGCCAGGACACGGGGCCCTGAGGGCCTCCCCTGCCCCAGTGAGGGGCTGCAGGTGCCACCAGCTCCATCCCGAGGGCAGCCAGGGTGGGGTGGGACAGGGAGGGACAGGAGCAGGAGCAGCAGGACACGAGGAGAGGCCGCGGCGGCTCCGGGGTGC